>NC_081409.1:696006921-696221596 GCF_030272615.1 Cryptomeria japonica
TATAGCAAAAATAGGGCAATGGATGGCCAGGATTGAATGGTTTAATCAAGGGTTGAATTTGAAAGTTGGGAATCCATGTTTGCAATTTGCACCAATGAAATGATGACAAATGTCAACATAGGGTTGGGTTGAGAGAAGGGGTTGGAGGCCTTAAATGCCTGAGAAAACCTTATGGTTATCTAGAGATAAGGGTTAAGCTTAAGTTAGGCTTACCCATTGGATTAAGAGTTAATCCAAGGATAAACTCTTGTGCAAATGATTAAGAGATAATCATGGTCAAAGCATTAAAGGCTTGATGAGACCCTTGGGTTGGATGAAGGTTAAGTTAGGCAAAAAGTCTCTAACCATGTAAGAGGGTTGAATTAACCATTAATGGTTTGGGAGACTTTGGAAAATTAAGTGGTTGAAGACTTGAAGCCTTTAATGGTTATCAAAGACTTTAAGGATTTGAGAAGTGACTTCCTTTTGCTTAGGGATGTGACAAAGCTTAGGAGATGGGTTAGGCTAATTAGAAGCGATTAGAAGAGTCTAGAAGGGGGTTAGGAATAGGGTTTAGGAAGCAAGTGGGAGATGTAGGATTTTGTAAGTGGATGGAGGGATAATAGGATTTAATTGAAATAAAATGAATTTACTTCAATTTGGTTGCAATTTGGGGAAATTAAATAAATTAGATTTATTCAATTTAGAATAACTATTTAATTAAATTTGAATTTAATTAAAAGTGGATAGGGAGGATTTAATTGAATAAATTGATTTATTCATTAAATGGGTATAGTGAATTTAATTGAGTAATTTACTTAATTAAATAGAGGAATACGGGTAATTTAATTAAATTTAATTTAATCAAATAGAGAAATGAACATAAAATATTCATTTAAGAATATGGTCATTTTTATACGTCTACATTTTGCCCCTCTTTGAAGTGACGTGTGTGCACATGTTATTTCAAAGAAAATGATGTGTCAAATATGATGTCAAAATTTGATCGATATGATGTTGTGGATATGAAAAATTGATTTGATATGAAAAGTTGATATGATGCCCCAAATATGAAGAATTGATTTGATATGAAAATTTGATATGAAACTGATATGAAATTGATGTTGAGATTTGATATGATAATGCCCCCTCGGGAGATCGTTCGTGCACACAAGGCATGAATGATCTCTCAAAAAAAGAAGAATGTTGTTTGAAAGATAGAAGAGTGGATAGTGATGGCATGCATGGGTTTGATAAGATTGATTAGATTGATTGGAATGAGAGCAAGTTTGGTTTCAGGTATGACACCTCCTGTATAAGACATGGATGATCGAGCGTCTGGTTTTAGGAATGATATCGCTTGTATAAGACATGGATGATCAAGCATCTAGTTTTAGGAATGATACTGCCTGTATAAGACATGGATGATCGAGCATCTGGTTTCAAGAATGATACCACCTGTATAAGACATGGATGATCGAGCGTCTGGTTTTAGGAACGATATATCCTGTATAAGACCGATCAAAACGCATGGTTTTAGGAACGATATATCCTATATAAGAGCTGATCAAAACATCTGGTTTTAGGAATGATATATCCTGTATAAGAGCTGATCAAAACATCTGGTTTCAGGAAAGATACATCCTGTATAAGACATGATAGAAGATAGTTTGGAAGAATGATGAAGATAGTTTAGAAGAATGATAGAAGATAGTTTGGAAGAATGATGAAGATATGAAAGTGAAGAAAGATTCCATGATGATGTGATAGTGTAAAGCGAAAAATCGCAATCGAACCCTAGTTGCTCTCCCCTCTTCCAACTCCGAGGAGAGAGAAGGGAGGTTGCTAGGGTTGATGGTTTTCACTTCGGAGACTTTACATTCAAAAGAGGGGTTGAAACCCACAAGATCCAATCCCACACAATGCAAGATTGGATGCTAAATGAGTTTCAAGGGTTAAGACAGCAAGGCTACCCTCTTTTGTAAAGAATGTTGATAGAAAGATTAAGCTAGGAATGCATAGAAAGTGACAAAGATTCTCTTATAAAATGAGATAGGGATATAGGATGAAGCTGCGGACCTGGAATTAGCAGTAAAATGTCGATACGGCGCTATCCTGCAAATTTGAGTAAAAGTTGACGGGACGATGGCGTCCGGCACCACGGTCCTCCGAAAAATCCGTGAAACGAAGGGGGATCTGTTCGTCTCTGCACAAGGATTCCAGATCTTCAATTTCAGCCGCGTACCTGCAACCTACACACAGAAAAGCGAAGACGATTGGGGGGTTAGGGATTAGGGGTTTGCCTTTAGGTCAAACCCCAGTTTTGGAATTAACCAAGAAATGAGAAATGCTGTAAATGTAAATGTCTGTAATGTAAAACAAGTACTAATACCTTGTTGTAAGGATGTTTGTATCCTTATGTGCGAAGGTATAGATGTTGTTGTTTGTTGTATGTAGTATGTAGCATGTAGTAAGTGATCTCCTCTTCAATGGTTGAATCCTTGTCTTGAATGCAACACTTAGCCTTGAATGGAGACTTAGAAGGAATGCTTGAATGCTTGAATGCTTGAATGCTTGAATGTTTGAATCTTGCTTTCGCCTTTTTTTCCATCTATCCAAATGAGAGAGGAAAATGTAGTTTATATACTTGTCAATTAGGGTTAAAAGACTGATTTTCCCGACCTTAGGCCGACCAAGAAAGATAATTTTCCAAATTGCAAACAAAAAGACCCGAGACCCCATAGGAGACCGGGCCCAAAATAGGGCCAGGGACCAGGGCGCTGGGCGCCATGGTCCTGGGGGACCAGAGCGCTGGGCGCTCTGGTCCCACCTCCCGGGACAGCAGGGTGCAAAGGAGGTTCAGGCCAGGGTGCTTGAAAAATGCATTTTTTGGTGTCGTAATCAGGTTTCGGGTCTCCATTCAGGTTGCGTGTTGTGTCGCCATCGTGAAGACCGAAATGCAGTCGAAATTGCAAGTGTCGTAATTTTAGGACGCTACAGATAGATATGTATGTGAGGGATGCAATGATGAATGATGAATGATATTTTGAAATTGAGATGTATGATATGATATGCAACTAATTGTAAAATGATATGCAACTACTTGTTTTTGAAGCATCCTCATTCTGCATTTGTCATCCTGATATAACCATATTTTATTTGCTTTCTGTGTATATATCATCATTGAGCATTTATTGATCTTCAGATATGTTGAAAATTTATACAAGCATAATGGTATAATTAAACCATGATGACTTGAGAAAAATTTACATGATGTTTGATTTTGCAAGATAGCACAAGCATCAAGGTATAATTGAACCAGGACGACTAGAGTGCGGATTGCGTATAAACAGACAAGAGTTAACCTTTGTCCCATACAAATTCGAAATGTCCTCAGCGATATGCCACTTGATTTCTTCATAGGACAAATTTGCATGGTAAAAGACTTCACTCACAGATAGAAGACAAATAAAACATCACATTTCTTCCTTGCTTCTCTAGTCGTAAGACATCCTTGAGTCACTTAGGAGATATGATAAGCAAAAATTAACAACCATAAGTAAGCATGCATGCTATTTGGAATGTATTCTTGTCAATTAAAATATCTTGCAAATAGATCTTTGTTTACTTGAAATTAGTTCAAGTCTGTGATGTTTAGCCTTCTCGCATTGTCGTTTGGCATTTGTTAGTTGTTTTGATCCTTGTTGTCTTGCTACGTTTTTGGTCTGATGTTGAAAATCTTGAAGGCGAAATGCCCCTAGCGAGGTCAGGATTTTGCCCCTTGTTGTTGATACTAATTTGATATGGATATGTACACTGATCACCAAGCCATGGTGGGATATTATTTGGATAATTAATTCAGATAAATCAAGGATAGTGACTACGCTAAGTATGTCCAGGATTGATAAGCATTTTGTGAATTTCTAGTGATGCCTCAGATGGGTGGATATGATATGTGCAATATGATTTGTGCAACATGTATTTCCATCAATTGATAAAGATAAGGCTAACTATAATAAAATCCAGCAGTCATATCGATTGATGTCATTGTTATGATTTGGTCGATGATTGATAAGAATGTCTGGTTTCAAAGAGTGAGTACCCCGTATAAGACCGATCTGTCTGGTTTTGAGTGTACCTAATCCTGTATAAGACATGTTTGATGTTGATGTTGATTTTGAGTAATGAATTGATTAACAAGACATGTGATAAGTTTGATTGCAGAATTTGAGAGTTTTCCTATTGTTGATCTGATTTGATGGATGGTCCATGTGTTCATGCTTTGATTTTTTTTTTTTTGTCAATTTTTAGTTTTTGGATATTTTGATTTTTTTGGATATTTTGATTTTTGAGTTTTTGGATATTTTGATTTTTTGAGTTTTTGGATATTTTGATTTTTTTGAGTTTTTGGATTAGAAGAAAGATGTATTTGGTTGCCCCAATGTATATCAAGACAAGGAATGGATGAATGGATGACTAAACCATTGAGGTGGAAATAGATTTGTTGTCCATAGTTTTGATCAAGATCAAGGATGAAAAAGGGGATATGGATAGAGATAGGATATAGATAGCACTGGATGATGGAAGCAATGAATAGATAGGATAGATAGATATGAATTAGAATGAAGCAAGATTGTAGAAAGAATTGGATGATAGAAGAAATGAATAGATAGGATAAGAGATATGGATTAGAGTGAAGCAAGATTGTAAAAAGAATTGGATGATAGAAGAAATGAATAGATAGGATAAAGGATATGGATTAGAGGACATGGGAGATATGGTAGGAAGAATAGAGTGGATGAACTTTGTCCCCAAGCATAGAGGTTTCCATTTGCAAAAAGATGATATGTAAGATTGTCATAGTATTTAGCACCATCTGAATAAGTGTTTCTGAACTTTTCAAAGATAGAGACCCAACCCACACTTGGAACCTCTGGAAAATTCAACTGAACATTTCTAGCAACTGGGAAGTAGACTCAAAAGGGAAGAAGAATCCCAAACTGGATCAAGGTACTTAGTCTTTGATTACCCATGTGTGTGCAAGTGGGTTCATTCTGGCTCATATGATCATTGTAATCTTCAGAATCCAGCATGGCTAGCTACATGAGTTACCTTGACTTCAAAAGCATCCTGGATAGAGCCTTGCTGCCTGCGAGCATCCATAGCCCCGACGAGGTTATCATTGTAATCTCACAAATATTGCTCCATTGCTAGCCAGGCATCCATAGCCCCGATGGAGTTACTTGCATGGTCCCATAGCCAATCATTTTGATATTGGATTTCATTGTATTTTCCTTTTCTTGATATTCATTTTCTTGCTCATGCTTTTGATATTTCTTTTTTTTTTTTTTTTCTTGCATTGGCTTGTAAGTGATGAAACTTACATGGGTCTGATAATTACAGTGGCGCTGAAGCAAGATTTTAGATTTTTCACTAGCCATGTCTTCAATTTAAGAGATCACAATGATTTAGAGCAATCAATTAAGTGTATGAGATATAGTAATCAAAAAATGTCGATACCAAGATACGATAAGTAGTTCTTTTCTGGATTGAGTGTGTATCCCAACCAAAAGAAAATGTTAAAGAGGAACAACCTCGAATTCATAAGCGTTTCATGAATAGATATCTAGGAAAAGGACTAAACATGAGATTCGAGCATGGGCAAGTATGTGACAAAATGACACAAATTACTATTTCACAGATGAAAGATTTATGCAAAGGATTGAATGATAGGGATTGAAGGATAGAAAAGAGGTGTTGGATAATAGATAGAATGTTTGAATATTTGTGCGAGGATAGATGGAAATGTATTCAAGATGAATGTTGGTACACAACTTGAGAAGTGATGAAAAGATAGAGGAAAATCAAATTTTGGGATATAAGGACCCAAAATAGATAGAGGAAATGATGGAAGAATATATTTGGGAAGATATTTAGATAGAGGGTTGAAAGAAGTTTGAAGATTTGTTCCTTTGTTGATCTTGCTTATGGATCATTTGAGGTGATGGATTAGTGATGGAGGGAGGTAAGGACCCAAGATAGATGGAAGGGATGAAGAGTTTGATTGTGGAATGAATGGGCCTAAGATAGATTTGGAGGATGAAGAGATTGAATTTGGAATGAAAGATTTGGAGGATGAAGAGATTGAATTTGGAATGAAAGGACCTAAGATAGATTTGGAAGAAGAGATTGACTTTGGAATGAAAGGACCTAAGATGTATTTGGAGGATGAAGAGATTACTTGATCTTGATCTTGACTTAGAGTAGGATCATTTGAGTTTGTGCTTTCCTCTTGATTTTGAATTAGATTAGTGGAGGAGATGGAAGGGATATCATGTTCTTGCTTAGGAAGTGGATGTTGAATGGTACTTTGCTTTTGAGATGAAAGGGGATCATCATGGATGGAATACCAAAATTTTAGGGGATCATCATAAGATTCTTGACAGGTGGGATCTTGATCAAAAATGGGATTAGATTGGAGAGCCATGATATCTTGATCTTGATTTATGTTAGGACTCATTTCCTTTGACCAAGTTTCCTTTTTTTCGGTTTGATGATAAATGGTCATATGAATTATCAAAGTTGACATTTTTGATAGGTTGATGTAGAGAAATCTACTCCTTTTGGTAAGGGTCTTAGGACTAGGTTGTCTCTTCTTTAACTTAGTTTTTTGATAAAGACTTGTTCGTCTCAAAATATGAGGAGTGGTCATACACGAATGATCAATGGTTTCCTTCGATGTTTGGATTGAGATACTTCGTTTGGAAACTTAAGTCTACTTTTATCAAATGAAGGTTTAGATGCCCCCTCACGACAAAGTGTGTCAAATGATATGGATAAAGTCTCCTGATATGGAAACTTGATTTGACGACTTAAGTCTAAACTAGGTATGATTGTTTGATAAAATCCGTTAGATGATGGACCTTTTGATCAAAGTGATGATAATACTTGATTTTGATAGGAGAAAGTGTTATCTTTAGCTAGTTTTGGATTTGACAACTTTTGTTCTAAGACTGACTTGTTTGATTTGGAAATGATTTCTCTAGTTTTTTGATTTGATTTCTTGTGATCGCGTTTGATATTGGACTTGAAAGGATACTCAAGAAGTTTGAAAACCTTTTCTAGAAAGGCTTGTTTAGCTCTCTGGTTTTCTAAGTTTTGACCATGCGCTAAGCCAGAGACTAGATGTGCTAAAAAAAATTCTCAATGCGCTAGAGAAAAGACTCCATGCGCTACACTACCCCTTGATATGCACTAACTGGTTTATTTTCCTTTTGTCTTGATTCAAAAAGGTCATGCACTAATATGGGCCTCCAATGCGCTAACTGTTAAACACTACGTGCTAAAGTTTGGCTTCCACACGCTAAGCTGATGCTTCAACGCACTAAACTGTTTTCAAAACGTGCTACTTGAAACTGCTAGAATTGGATTTCTATGAAGTGCTAATGTTAAGACTTAATGCACTAAGGTGAAGGTTTAATGTGCTAAAAGATGGTCCCCATGCGCTAAGAAGTTTCTCTCACGTGCTAAACTGCTCTAATATATTTTGACTTGGTTGTTTTTCTATGAATTTTGGAATTTTTAACACTTGTGATTTTGATGGATGATTTTGTTTTGGATAGTCAAGCTTACTAAGTCAAATAGATAAACTCTTGATCACTTGGTTTGATATTCCCCTAATCTTGTTGGATGAAAGTCTTTCCTAAAGATAGTTGAAATGTTGATAACCATCTCAAAAGATGTTTTGTTGGATATAGAAATCTTCTCCACTTTATGATTTTTCCTTGTTTGAACCGACTTTTGAGTTTGATTGTTGGATACTTTGCAAGATATTTTAACATTTGTGACAAGAATACATAGCACACATGAAGACAATGATCATCCTAATGCTAAACATTGAGTGTATATTCTTTTGAGGATGTGTTCAAATCCTCGATGTTATCACTGGTTTGATTTACAACAAAAGACACATCAGATAGACTCTTTATTCAAAGGTCATTGACAATATCATAGCCCACTAGTCTCAATACTCCGTCAGCTCAAACAGCCTTGTCACCCCCTAGAGGGCACCCATTTTTTTGCCTTTTGCCAGAAATTAACTCAAACTGAATTGCTTCACAATTGAGTAGTTATCTTGGGAGATATATGGTGAGTAATCTTGGGGGCGGATTCTTCCCCACCCTTGCACTATGATATTACCAATGTTTGGCAACTGACTCAGCTCAAAGTTTCTAATGCTAAGGTTCATAATTAGGCTTCCTATTCAATTGTCAGTGATAAACTCCCTCAAGGCTTCCCAACCTTTAGAACAAAGGCTTTACGTATCTCAAGGATACTAGGGGAAGGCTAATCATTGCGCGCAACCGTTGAAAAGGACTTTCATCACTTTTCACTTTTGATTATAGTGGGTTGGAATACTTGGCATCAAAGTCATTCCCCACTTAGGTCGTTCCCTTCACACCGGCCATAAACGGCTTTAAGAGTTGATTCCAACTCCTTGGAAAGGCAGGCCTGCTAAAGGGTGTAAATGCTTGAAGTACAAAAAGCTTAAGAGTGGTTTGGCTTTTTGGTCACCCAATTATGGGGAGAGCATATACCTTCCACTTTTGAGACAAGGCAATCAAGTTATTTTTTTTAGCCTTCAAGACAATGATTTGTTAACTTCTATTTGGAGATGTTGCTCCAACAAGCATGATGTTCTTTTTAACCCTTCATAGCAAAGTGTGTATTTCCAAAAACCTTTAAAAAATAAGCTTGGTCAACAAAGTAAATTATGATGTTTGGTCAACAAAATTAAAGTCGATAGGGAAAAAATTTCCCTCTTTGCCTTGCACAAAATGAAGATGAGGTTCTTTTACTTTGCAAAATGAAGTGAATCCTTTTGAACACCAAAGGATGGTGAGGTTCTTTTTAAAACTTTTGCCAAAGTAAAGATTGTTGGTTCTTTTTACAGCTTCCAAACTAAAGTGTTTTTCCTCTAACCTTGCAAAAAAGCAAATATGAAATTTGTTGTTCTTTTTACCTTGCAATAAAGAAAAGATGAAGTTTTATTTTAAAACACCAAAAAGGAAGGCATGAAGTTCATCTTATGCATCCAAATGAAATGATGAAGTTTATTTTAACTTTTGCCAAAAGGAGAGTGAGTTCTTTTTAACCAACTTTTGTTGAAAGAAAGTTAAAAAAGAAACTTAAAGCCTCTAAACTAACTCCTTCCCCTGCACAAAAAATATTAGAATCTGCACACAATCAGTGATCAAATGTCAGTGTGGGCTTACACAAGCCTAAATTCTGATCTTGGTTACAAATTTTACAATCCTGATCCTGAAATACCCTGAAATTTGACTAAGTCTGAAATTTGGAAGATCTTCCAAAAACTAGATTTTGCATTATAACTCCTAGAGGTCCGAAACCCCTCTCAAACATCCTGACAATATATATGGAATATAACTTAAAGTATAAGTTCTCTTTCTTATACTTAAATGTTATATTCCATATATATTCTACCTCCCACAAGCCTAATTTTTGACTCTGTCATAAATTTTTGGCTCTGCCAACTCTATGCGCTAAACTATAGAGCCGATGCGCTAAGAAATGATGTCTATGCGCTAAGAAAAAACACCTACGTGCTATTATGTGCCCCCAATGCACTAAGTTATTTTCCTGATGCGCCATTCTATTTTTCTCTCCCATTGATACCTACAGAAAACTATTAGAAATATGATGCGCTAAGGAAAAGACTTTATGCGCCATAGAATAGACTCCACATGCTAAACAGTGAGCCGGATGCGCTATCTAACAGACCCGAAGCGCCAAACTATTTTTCTGATGCGCTACTCTATTTTTCTCCTGCGTTGATACCTACAGGAAAAGATTAGTGGAAGTCATGCGCTAAAGAAAAGACTTCACACGCTAGAGTATAGACCCCATGCACTAAACAATAAGCGAGATGCGCTAGACTGTTAACCAGATGTGCCAGGGAATGTTTCCCACGCGTTGATTTTCATTTTTCGCGGACCTGCAAAAGTGGTTAAATTCAAAAACCAATTAGATATATGGGGTAATGCCCCACGGTGGGCGCCAGAAATGTATGCGGGAAAAGCGGGTCGATAGAACTTAATATGTGAAAAATGGAGCTCTATGGAGCCTTGCTCACACACTCACAGGACTTCTTGGTGCAAGCTATGGAGTAATGAAGTATCACTCAGCTTTCCAAGGTTGGTCCCATGGTTCTATATTTTACACGGTCCCTCAAACCAATGTTTTTGCTCTCAGATCACTTAGCAAAATGGTTTAGGGATGGCAAATGCAAGAATGAGGGATGCTTTTTGTTGATTTAATATGAGATGCATCCTAGGCTATGCATGATGTTATGAATGCAATAAACTAACTATAAGATGACAAGGTTAGTAAACAAACTATCCTAGCATACTATATTAGTTAATGATTTAAGCTAATGATAATAGAAATACTTTAAAATGCATATTAGATTAATTTATATTTTAAAGAGAGGCTAAATGATGAGCATATATGAAATGAAAGCTTGAATGTATTTGAGCATAAGTATGATACTACAAACTTGGATTGATCTTTTTTTTTAAATGGAGGAATGCGAGCTCTATTTATAGCAAAAATAGGGCAATGGATGGCCAAGATTGAATGGTTTAATCAAGGGTTGAATTTGAAAGTTGGGAATCCATGTTTGCAATTTGCACCAATGAAATGATGGCAAATGTCAACATAGGGTTGGGTTGAGAGAAGGGGTTGGAGGCATTAAATGCCTGAGAAGACCTTATGGTTATCTAGAGATAAGGGTTAAGCTTAAGTTAGGCTTACCCATTGGATTAAGAGTTAATCCAAGGATAAACTCTTGTGCAAATGATTAAGAGATAATCATGGTCAAAGCATTAAAGGATTGATGAGACCCTTGGGTTGGATGAAGGTTAAGTTAGGCAAAAAGTCTCTAACCATGTAAGAGGGTTGAATTAACCCTTAATGGTTTGGGAGACTTTGGAAAATTAAGTGGTTGAAGACTTGAAGCCTTTAATGGTTATCAAAGACTTTAAGGATTTGAGAAGTGACTTCTTTTTGCTTAGGGATGTGACAAAGCTTAGGAGATGGGTTAGGCTAATTAGAAGCGATTAGAAGAGTCTAGAAGGGGGTTAGGAATAGGGTTTAGGAAGCAAGTGGGAGAAGTAGGATTTTGTAAGTGGATGGAGGGACAATAGGATTTAATTGAAATAAAATGAATTTACTTCAATTTGGTTGCAATTTGGGGAAATTAAATAAATTAGATTTATTCAATTTAGAATAACTATTTAATTAAATTTGAATTTAATTAAAAGTGGATAGGGAGGATTTAATTGAATAAAATGATTTATTCATTAAATGGGTATAGTGAATTTAATTAAGCAATTTACTTAATTAAATAGAGGAATACGGGTAATTTAATTAAATTGAATTTAATCAAATTGAATTTAATCAAATAGAGAAATGAACATAAAATATTCATTTAGGAATATGGTCATTTTTATACGTCTACAGTAGGTACTCTGACTCATCATGTTGCTTTGTTAACACTAATTTCCACATCTTCTCTGCTCATTAAAAACACATTTGAGAAGAATATTGCTACAAGTTTCCTTGTTTGTCACAGTAATACACTTGTGGTTCAATTTCAAACCCTATTCCTCCTATTCAATATACACACACAAATCCATCACTCATCGAGACTCCAAGTGAACAAACAACGAGGCTTCGCTAAAAAGCAAGTGTAAGAGCTTGACCTAACCCTAAGAGTATTGCCTAAGTTCTAAAACATATGATGCTATTAAATTTGCAAGGTTATAAGACTGATCTCGATTGTGACTATAGGAATTACACACTTGATTTCTTTCATGGGAATGTACCGTTCCAAGTTGTTTGACAAGTGATGATCATCATATACTACCACTGCCATGCATACAACAAACTTTAATTTCTTTAGGTGACAGGCGTTGTGTAACAACATGGGAACTCTCGCATACTCACCACTATCATTCTACAGGACATCATCTGTGTTACTCTCCCTCTTTCTCTTCCTACCTGTTGTTTCCTTCTGAAAAACATATTGCAGGTACTCCGACTCATCATGTTGCTTTGTTGACACTATTTTCCACATCTGCTCTGCTCATTAAAAACACAGTCGAGAAGAATATTGCTACAGGTTTCCTTGTTTGTCACAGTAATACACCTATTCAATTTCAAACCCTATTCCTCCTATTCAATATACACACACAAATCCATCAGTTAATTTTCTTAGGAGAGCATACATGATAAAAATCAAAGAGGAAGTTGCAGACAATAAATAAATTCACTTACTTCTATAGAAGTGCAGACACAATTGCAGTGGGGTATGGAGGAAGGGAGGGAGAGAAGAAAAGAAAGAGGGATGGGGTATGGAGAGAGAGAGAGAGAGAGAGAGAGAGAGAGAGAGGCACCTTGTATGCATTTGAGAGGGGGAGACAATACACTTACATGTGTATATATATGTTTAATATATTATATGTATATAAACATATTATATATACAATTTCATATTATATATTACATATATTATATGTATATACACATATTATATATAGAATATCATATTATACAATAGCACGTACGTGTTGTTTATAGTAAAAATAGCGCATACACAATGTTTATAGGGAAACAAGTGTGTACGAGCTGCTTACACCATAAGTACCCCGTACGCACTTTTTAAACCATAAGTACCCCATATGCACTTTTGACTGTTTAGGCTTGGAAATAGGCCTGGATGACAAAGCTATAGTTTGGAAGTTTGATTTCCCTCCATTTCTCTCATTTTTAATGTGTTTTATTTTATCAACTTGGTTTATCGACTTTGTCATCATCAGGTTTACACTTCATCAAGTGGGTATTTCTAAAATTGCCACTATATTTTCACCCATTTTCTGAGCTTTCTAACCATATAATTTTTTTTCAAGTTGAACAACAATAACATATTATTATTGAATTTCTTTGACCAGTGTCTCAATAGTTCTCACAGACATAGGTGCACCATTTTTTGAATAACTTTTGATATACTTATGCAAATTTAAAAAACTTTATATATTATTATAGTGCACTTGATTCTTTACAATTTCAAAAAAAAAATTTGTATTTTTGATTTGTTTAGTGCAACTTATGCTTCGGGCATGAACAGGTACCTAATTTTCAGGATGTGCTCGATTGGAAAAATCATTAAAAAAAAAAATACTCAACAAAAAATTACAAAAAAATACACATCTTCTAGTTCTCACTCTTAACTATCTTTCTGTCAAAGGATTTGTCAAAATACTAAATCTAACTATGACTTTTTTTGATGCGCACATCAGACACTATGTTATGTTTTTCAAAAAAAATCAGGATCAGTTTTTCGTGCGTGAAGGATTTGACCCCATTAATCTTATCCAATTTTGAAAAAGTTTAGTAGTTTGGAAACTAGATTCAGAGTACTACAATATTTTTTCTTTGATTATCTTCATATCTTGAGTGGATGACTTTAAAATTTTACCTCCAAGTTCAGGTTCACCTGATTTCAGAAGAAGAAAAAAGTCCACTTATACCCCCCTTTTTGACCACCATCTTTGTGCATTTACCCTTTGGATAGTTGTTAAACCCGAGATCTTGTTAGTTTGCCCAAAGGAAGAAATCCCATTGGATGCAATTCGGTATTTAAGAAGAAATTTGGAGTAGACAAATGGTTAGAGAGGTACAAGGTCTGACTAGTAGCCAAGGTCTACTCCCAAAGAGGGGGATTTGATTTCAGTGAAATATTCTCTCCTAATTCTAAGATAACTTGTACTATATTCTTATAGTCTATTATTGTTCCTTGTGATTTTGAGATAGAGAAAGTGAATGTTAAAATTATTTTCTTGCATGGGGATCTTGAAGAAGAGATTTATATGCGACAACCTAATAGTTTTGTTTATAAAGGAAAAGAAAACATGGTTTGCAACTCAAAATGGTCATTGTATGGTTTGAAATAGTCACCCAGGATGTGGTACCAAAATTTTGATGTTTTTGCATTAAAGTTGAGTTATGTTAGAAGCAAAGAGGATCACTATGTCTATATTAAATTTGTTGATGATCAGTTATTGATTATTGTCTTGTATGTTGATGACATGTTGTTTATTGGCAATAGAAAGGTGATGATTAGAGAGTTCAAAACTTAGATTTCTGGCACAATTGATATGAAGGATTTGGGGGTTGTTAGATATATTCTTGGGAAAGGTGATGATTAGAGAGTTCAAAACTTAGATTTCTAGCACAATTGATATGAAGGATTTGGGGGTTGTTAGATATATTCTTGGGATAGACATAAGAAAGGATCAAGTTCATATAAATCTTTGGTTAAGTCAGAGTAAGTATGTTAATACCATTTTGTAGAGATTTAAATTGCAAGACAATGAGCTAGTAAGTATTCCATTTTCAAATGGTACTAAGTTGAGTTTAGACATGTGTACTAATTTTGATGATGATATCAAAAAACTTTCTAATGTTTCTTATGCTAGTCTCATCGGTAGTTTAATGTACGAAATGATTTGTACTAGATGAGATATAGCCCAAGCAATGGGAGTTCAAAGAAGGTTTATGTCTAACCCAGGTAAAGAGCATTGGAATTTTGTTAAAAGGGTATTAAGATACTTGTGAGGTGCTTTTGATTAATGTTTGGTTTATCATGGTATTAATGATGTGGATAACTCATTGGACATATAGGGTTTTGTTGATGAAGATTGGATAGTTGAAGGTCCACTAGTGGCTATGTGTTTACTTTGTTTTGAGGTGCACTGAGTTGGATGATAAAAGGGACTACTTTTTCATTGTCCACTATTGAAGTACTTTTGGATGATAAAAGGGACTACTTTTGTATATGGCCTCTACGCATGCCTGCAAGGAGGCGATTTGGTTATAAAGACTTGGTAATGGTATTAGTTTTGATTGTAGGACAATGAGGATTGGATGTGATAGTCAAAGTGTCATATGTTTGGCCAAAATCCTATGTATAATGCTCTTACTAAACATGTTGATGTTCAGTATCACTTTGTGCGAGATATGGTTGAGATTAAACAATTCTTGACTGAAAAATTTGACACTTTGGATAGTGTTGTAGACTCTCTTATGAAGCTAGAAACCACAAATAAGTTGTATTGGTGCAAGAAGGCCATGGGCATTGATCAATATACTTGATTTGTATAATGTATCTCTATGTGGTATGATGTCAAGTGAAAGAATATTACGATTTAGGTGTAATCAACCTTGTAAATCCTTTAATTTACTATTTTCCTAATTTCATTTGTTATTTACCCATAAGAGGTTAAACTATTTAACCAATGGTAGTGAAAGAGACCATGTAAAGGCAAATTTACTTTTACCATTTGTCCTCTAGGAAAAGGACAAAATAGCTAGGTGATCCCTTTTAGAATCTTCTATTTCTGAGGTTCATGGACACTTTTAGGAGTTATGAGAAAATATATGATAGTTATGACAGTCATTGTTGCTATGACAATATTTATGAGAGAATCTTTACACGGGTGCACATGCATGAAAGATGCCTTATGACAACTGTAAGAGGCTATTTTGAGAGGTGTGTGTGAGAGAGTTTTTCCAAGTGGTTTTTTTCATGTTATTTGGTGATACCATAGTGGTATTCATCCTCACAAACTCCTATAAATTATTGCATTGAGCTAGTGTTATTCATTCAATCTTGTTTAGTTTTCAGGACAATAGAGTGTTGCTGGATTTTATAAAGGTCTACATAGAAGTGTATTGTTATTGTATTCTTCATTGGATTAGTAATATACTTGCATCTCTTTTGTGGTGGAATTTCTTCCCAAAAGGGTTTCTCCACGTAAATCTAGTGTTTCATGTGCAATGGCTTTCTTGTTCTTGTTTTGATTTTACAATCACTATATTAATGGTTATTCTTTAGTTTCATATTTGCAATAATTTTCATTTAAAGTTCATATTGCAAGCTTTCTTCACCTTGTTTTACAATAAAAGTAAGAACCAAGGATGATGCCTCCTAAACATTCTCATCCAGTAGTTCATACGAGGAAAGTGTCAACAACAGTGATAACTCTAAGAAACCTCCTCTCAAAAAAATATATAGAATCTTGGCAAATATTTCCTTTTTTAAAAGAAAATTTAATTTTATTGGCAAATTTTTTTATATCAATATTTTTTGGTAGAAAATATTGGCGAATCTTGAAAAATAATAAGAACATCCATTAATTACAATTGCAAATCCGTTCATTTAAAAAATAGTCATTTATAGACATGTAAAGACCTGAAGGTGGAAATCATTAACAAGTTTAAGGGGTAGACTCTACTTTATTTAGTTTTTATTGTTAACTTAAAATAATCTAATAGCCCTCTTTGTATTTTGTGACATAAAATGTACCAACAATTTGTAATACTCGTGGGGCCAAAAAATGCTTTTAGACCATTCATTTTCATTGAGGTCAACAATTTAAAAGCAATTTCAAACCCCACGAGCATTACAACTTGTAGGTACAATTACCCTCATGGAATACAATGAAGGTCATTAGATTATATTTTAAATCAATGATGGAAACTAAATATTGTTGATATAACCCTAAAATAACTAATAATTATGATATATTATTGGCAAATTAATTTAGATTTCTATAATAAAATATTAAATATTGGCAAATCTGATTCAATCATGTATCGAATATTGTGGTGAATCTTTGAGTTAAAAAAATTAATAACATAAATTCTCTGGCTATTTAAATAACACTAAAATAAAAATTTGTAAAAATGTGGCGATTTGGGTCACCTTAAAAGTTAAACTTATTAGCCAAACTTTGATTCCCAAATTTGAAAAAATAGTGAATTGGTGAATATTAGGCACTAAAAATTTCACTGGTCAACAATCTTGTAAAAATATACTTGACAATGTCTTAATATCATTTAGAGAGTTAAACATATACTTCTCAAAGGAGTGTGTTGAAATATAGGAGTATCATTTCTAACCTCTAGGAGAGGACTTGAGTGATAAACTTGAAGGAGGAGAAGCTTCCCCAATCACAAGAATAGATGAAGATAAGCTAGCTAAAAGTGAAGGAGCGGACTTCTTTCAACAAAATTTAGGAATGGGACATAGCTCAAACTTTCACTTAGGTGTTTGATGAGAGATATATTCACATCAATTATGATAGGTTTGAGGGTCCTTATAATGCTAGGATGAAGTATGTCTTGTGGAGTGGGATGAGAAGTAAGAGCCTCTCTAGACATGACTCTTTTATTAAGCATATCTATGGGTTTGGAAGGTGGTGGAAAATTAGGTAGCAAGGTGAGATATGGTAGTTCCAAAGGGGGAGCAATGAAAGCTTGCACCCTTTTGGCTTGATCTATTTTTAAATTTGGCATTACCTATGTACTGGGAGTTCCTTGATGTACATATCTTCTTCATTAGCAAGTTTTCTACAAGGAGCTTGCAAGATTGTAGTTAATAGGCTAGATATTTGTTCGTGTGAATTCTATTAATTTTTTATATACCTTAGAGGTATGGATGACTCTAGATGTATTAGCATCTAGAGTGATTACATTATTTCCAAAACTGTGAATTTTTTCAATGGTAGCTATTAGGCCTATTTGTTAACATTGGATTTCAATTTTGTGTTTAGATATCAATTTGCAAAAGGATTCATGCTTCTATGTGATAATTAGTCTAGCATCAAGTTCAAATTATATCTTATCTTTTGTGCATTGTCATGATGGTGGATGTGATAGTTCTCATTTGAAACGGTGGTAACCTTGGTTATTCTTATATGTATCTTAGATGGAGCACATGGAACACTTAGATGTCTTGATGATATATGTTGGCACTAGTGATTTTTACCTTGATGTTTGAGTTTAATTTTGACCTATTATGTATATATAACAAGTGGAAGAATGTTAGAGAAAATGGTGGAGTACACCTTGAACATGAGGGCTTCATTGGCTAGGCAATATTATATCATGTGCATTCATATTGGGGGGTTTAATATCCCAAAAACGAGGGTACAATATATTTCCTATTGGTGAAAACAGGGGGGTTTTTAATTTGGACTATGAAAAAAAGCAATATTTGGTGAAAATAAGGGGGCTTTTAATTCAACCTATGTATTGGGAGGGGGTGACAAAAAAGGAGTTTAGGGCAATATTTTTTTAAAATAGGGGGATTTTTTAGTATGCTATGAATGCACGTGCTATAACCTAGGTTCACTAAGTGAAACCCCCGTGACCTTGAACAAGAAAAAATAATATTTTAATTACGTAAAATAAATTCTTTTTGTGATGCCTCTTTGGAGTTGTGTTTAACCACGTTAAATATTTGTTTGGGTCCACTTGTACAAAGTTGTGCTATAACATTGATTAGATATAATATGTGCAAGTTACACTTGAAAAATGTCTAATACTAAAAAACCTTAGTACCAAAAGGAAAAACTTAATATTAAAGTCGAAGTAAATGAGGGAGACATCATTTTGTAATCTTGTTGTATTAGGCACATGATTTATATAATACCCCTTGGTGGTCTTGTGCAAGCTTGTTTCTATAAAATCTAACACGTGATTAACTATTGAGGTTGGTTGTCATTTGTATTGAACTCTCATGTAAGTGCATATGTGAAGCATGGCATGGGATGTGTGGTTGCATGGTTACCCATTAACTTAGACACATGAAAGATGCATTGAAGAAATTTAGTGTTTTAGAAGTATTCAAAGAGACTAGTGTATTGTAATTGCTTCATTGGTGTTTTACAAGTATTTAGAGAGACTAGTGTATTGTAATTGTTTCATTGGTGAATAATTATGCATTGATTGTGGATTCTTGTAATATCCCACCCCCAATAGGATATTTTTTTCTTCTCCAAGTTTGCTAGATTAATTTCACTAGTTTGATAGATATTCTATTTTATCAAACTTGCAACATAACAATGCTTGTACAATAATAAATAAATTCAAAGTGACAATGAACATAGATCTGATAACTTGAATCTGTAACATAGTATTCAACCATTGACTAAAAGGGCACACTCAAAAATACTATTTTAGACTTAAAGGAAGACCTTTCTGAGTATTAAATAGAGTTGCTATGAAGGAAATATTGCTCATAAATTATAATCAGGTTTATATTGTTGAAATGTGGCGACTGATTAGCAAAGTACTGTACACTTAGCACGTATCCTCGTCAGGGTCTGGGGCCAGGCCAGGCCTCGGGCAGAGGTTTGGGGGTGGTAGCCCCCAAGAAAAGTGGGGGTTCGGGGGCAGGAGCCCCCGAGAAAAAAAAAATTGCATATTTTTTTTATGAAAATCGATATTGTAGTAAAACCTTAAAAAGGTCGACTTTGTTTGTTGCCCTAAAAACGCATGTTATAAGTGGCTAAAATGCTTAAGGCATTGTAAGGTTGATGTACTGTTTTTGTTGGATAATAAGAAAGATTGGACGGCTGTGTATGGTGGACGTAACCCATTCTGGGTGGACCACGTTAAATCTCTGTGTTATCTGTGTTCTGTTTTATTTCTTTAACTTTTGTATTTAAATCTGCATATAATTGTTAGTTCATATTTGCTTTGGCTCTGCTTGAAACCCTAATAATTGGTATCAGAGCAAGGTTTTCTGTAAATTGGCAGAACTTTCAGATTTGAGTGGGAGCAATGGAGGATTCCAAATTCAAGGTCGAAAATTTTAATGGCCAGAATTATCAGTTATGGAAAATGCAGATGGAGGATTACCTATATCAAAAGGATTTGTGGCGGCCATTGGAAGGAAAGGCAAAGAAAACGACCACAATGTTAGATGAAGAGTTGGACATTTTAGATAGAAAGGCACTGGGATCCATTCGATTGTGCCTTGCATTGTCTGTAGCATTCAATATAATAGAAGCAAAAACGGATGTAGATTTGATGGCAACATTGGCTAAGTTGTATGAGAAACCCTCGGCTTCGAATAAGGTATATCTTATGAAGCGTTTGTTTAATTTGAAAATGATTGAGGGAGGATCTGTAGCGGAGCACTTAAATGAATTTAATACAATTACCAGTCAATTGTCTTCGGTAAAAATTACCTTTGCAGAAGAGGTTAAGGCTCTCTTGATTTTATGTTCTTTGCCAGAAAGCTAGAATAGCTTGGTTATGGTTGTAAGTAACTCTGTCTCTGGTAAAAATAATTTGGTATTTGATGATATTGTTGGTGTTATCCTAAGCCAGAAAATGCGAAGGAAAAGCACAGGTGAGACTCCAACATCATCGGGTAGTGTTTTGAATGTGGAGAACAGAGAAAGATCAAAGGAAAGAGGAAAAGGCCCTGGGAATGAGAAGTCACAAGGGAAGTCAAAGAAAGGACACTCTCAATCTAGAGGAAAGAAAGATTGTTGGTACTGCAGAAAGCTTGGTCATCTAAAGAAAGACTGTTGGTCTCAGAAAAACAAAGAAGGAGACAAAAATGAAAATGACAGTAAGGAAGCTAATATTGCAAGTAATACTTTACAAGATGCTTTAATCTTATGTTTGGATAATGTTAATGCTTCCTGTGTAATAGATTTTGAGGCTTCATTTCATGCTACACCCCATAGAAAATATTTTCTAGATTATGTTCAACGTGATTTTGGACAGGTATATTTGGGTGATGATGAGCCCTGTCAAATTGTTGGAAAAGGAAAGATAAAGATCAAGTTGCAGAATGGTAATGACTAGTTTCTGCAGGAGGTAAGACATGTTCCTAATTTAAGAAGAAATTTAATTTCTGCAGGGCAACTAGGTAGTGAAGGTTGCATAGTTACCTTCTCAGACAGTATGTGGAAGGTCACTAAAGGATCATTAGTAGTAGCTAAAGGTGCGAAGGTAGTCACATTATATCTGTGTACTGGTAACACTTACTCTACCTTAGCTACTACAGATAAAGTTACTGCAAGGACAACAACAATAAATGTTACAAGAACAAATTCGATAGTGTGGCACCATAGGCTTGGGCACATGAGTGAGAAAGGGATGAAAACCCTTCACTCCAAAAATCTATTGCCAGGACTAAAGAAGATTGATTTAGAGTTCTGTGAAAACTGTGTTTATGGTAAACAAAAAAGAGTCAGATTTCTCAAGGTTGGGAAAGAGAAGAAGAGTGAGAAGTTAGAGCTTGTACATTCAGATGTATGGGGATCGGCTCAAGTATCATCTCTTGGTGGCTCTTGTTGTAGTCACATCAAAGCATTTATTTCTTTGACTAGGGTAGCCATCATGTCCCCTCAAGCATTTAATGCTCCTTATCTCTCCTCTCAAGCCTCCTCATGGTGACACTTGTCAACATGGGATTGGGTTGAAAGTCTCACATGGATTGAATATCTTTCAATCCTAACCCTTGTTAAGATTGCTCAATCTTAACCCTTCATTTCCCCATTTCTTCTATAAATAGAACCCTTCTCCTCAAGCAAGGAGGAAGCATTAGAGTATTGTTGTTATACAGGTATTAGCATAGAGCTTTTTCGTAGCATCACTGTCTACACTTGCATAGCATTTGCTTATCATATTCAACCATCTTGAATCTCCATATGGCATCCATGGATAGTGCTAAAAGCTGAGAGCTACATTCATTTGGGACTTGGAGAGGGGAGAAACAAGGGAGAAGCATCAAAAGGCATCATGGAAGCATCTTAGGGAGGCTCTTCTCCTTTCTTTTATTTTGTTAAACTTCTTTCATGCTTTTTTAAATCTCTTTTGATATGTTTGGAATGGTTTTTAGTTCTTTATTTTGTTTTTATGGTTGAAACTAACTTATTAACATTGAACTTTGTTGTTGCCTTGTCCCCATTTCCATGACATCACTTGTTATTATGTTATTTTTATTGATGACTCAACCAGAAAAACATGAGTATATTTCATAAAACAAAAATCAAATGTTTTTGAAACTTTTAAGAAATGGAAAGCTTTGGTTGAGAATGAGACAGGAAAAAAGTTGAAGTGTCTCGAATCGGATAATGGAGGTGAGTATTGCAGCAAAGCATTTGAAGATTACTGCTCCTTAAATGGGATTCAAAAGCAGAAGACAGTTCCAGGAACTCCATAGGAAAATGGTGTGTCAGAGAGAAAGAATAGGACAATCATGGAACGTGGGAGGAGCATGAGATTGCATGCTGGGTTGCCCTTACATTTTTGGGCAGATAATGTACATACTATTGTCTATTTGATAAATAGAGGACCTTCAACCCCTTTGGATGGTGGTATTCCAGAGGAGGCATGGACTGGTAAAAAGGTAAATTATTCTTTTCTAAAAACTTTTGGTTGCGAAGCTTTTGTCCATGTTGATAGAGAAAACAGAACCAAGCTTGATGCTAAATTTTAGAAATATACCTTCATTGGATATGGGATAGATGAATATGGCTATTGGTTATGGGATTTTCAAAATAAGAAAATAATTAGAAGTAGAGATGTTATATTCAATGAGAAGGTTATGTATAAAAAACAGACGCAGGAAAAGAAGCATGAACAGGACAAACAAGAATATGTGGTGTTGGATGAGATTCCTGAAAATGAAATGCCACAGGTACCTTATGCTCAGCAACAACAGATTGGCCCACAAACTCCTGCAAGTGTTAGACATTCTACGAGGACAAGTAGACCTCCTGAAAGATTTTCTCCTTCTTTGTATTCTATTTTATTAACAGATTCTGGTGAACCAGAAGAATATGAAGAAGCAATGCAGGTAGATGCCAAACAATAGTGGGAGCTAGGCATGAAAGAGGAGATGGACTCCTTGATGAAAAATAAGACTTGGGACTTAGTCCCTTTACCTACAGAAAAAAGAGCCTTGCCTAACAAATGGGTTTATCAGCTAAAGGAGGAGGAAGGAGGTCAGAAAAGATATAAGGCCAGACTTGTGGTAAAAGGTTTTGCACAGAAAAAGGGTATAGATTATGATGAAATATTTTCTCCAGTTGTAAAAATGACTTCAATTAGAACTGTACTTAGTCTTGTGAATGCAGATGATTTACATCTTGAATAATTAGATGTCAAAACAGCTTTTCTCCATTGAGATTTGGAGGAGGAAATGTACATGTTGCAACCACAGGGATATGAGGTCAAAGGTAAGGAGAACTTGGTGTGCAGGTTGAAGAAAAGTCTGTATGGCCTAAAGCAAGCACCTCGACAATGGTATTTAAAATTTGATAGTTTCATGGCTAAACACGGTTATCATAGATGTCATTCTGATCATTGTGTATATTTTAAGAGATTTGATAATGGCAGTTATATTATCCTATTGCTTTATGTTGATGACATGCTTGTTACTGGGTCTAACATGCAACATATAAATGATCTTAAATAGAAATTAGCTAGGTCATTTGCTATAAAGGATTTGGGTGCAGCTAAGCAAATTCTTGGTATGAGGATTACACGGGACAAGAAAAATAGAACCTTGAATTTGTCCCAAAGTGAGTATATAAAGAAGGTGTTGAAAAGATTTAACATGCAGGATGCAAAAGCAGTTAGTACACATTTGGCTAGTCATTTCAAATTGACTAAAGAGATGTGCCCAAAGGCACAGGAAGAGGTTAATAAAATGTCTAACATCCCGTATTCATCAATTGTTAGTAGTCTGATGTATGCAATGGTATGCACAAGGCCAAATATTGCACATGCAGTGGGAGTTGTGAGTAGGTTTATGAGTAATCCGGGTATAGAACATTGGAATGTTGTGAAATGGATTCTTCGATATTTGAAAGGAACTACTATGAAGGCATTATGTTTCAAAGGATCTAATGCTGCTCTAAGTGGATCTGTTGACTCTGATCTAGCGGGTGATATTGATTCACGGAGGAGTACTATAGGGTATGTTTTTACTATAGGGGGAACGGCAGTCAGCTGGATTTCTAGGCTACAAAAGGTTGTTGCACTTTCAACCACTGAAGCTGAGTATGTTGCTGCTACAGAATCCAGCAAGGAGATGATTTGGTTGCAATGTTTTCTGGAGGAATTGGGTCAAACACAAGAGGATAGCCCATTATATACTGATAGCCAGAGTGCCATTCATCTTACGAAGAACTCTGCTTTTCATTCAAGGACAAAGCACATTCAGCTCAGGTACCACTTCATTTGGACTGTTTTGGAGGAGGATCAGTTACGGCTTGAGAAGATTCACACAAGTGAGAATCCTGTCGATATGTTCACGAAGACAGTTCCACAGGAGAAGCTGATTTCTTCATTAGTTTCTGTTGGTCTTCTTGATTGATAATTGTGGAATTTATACCAGTCGAGTCTTAGTGTTTTATCTAGCGGATGTTGCATGTATAGTTGTGTCGTGTAGTATCAATCTCCAAGTGGGAGATTGTTCGGTGTGGAGCTTGATTAGTCTCCAAGTGGGAGATTGTTGAAATGTGGTGACTGATCAGCAAAGTACTATACACTCAGCACGTATCCTCACTGGGATCTGGGGCCGAGCCGGGCCTTGGGCAAGGGTTCGAGGGCGGCAGCCCCCGAGAAAAGCGGGGGTTTGAGGACAGGAGCCCCCGAGAAAAAAAAAATTAGGTATTTTTTTTATGAAAACCGACATTGTAATAAAACCCTAAAAAGGCCGACTTTGTTTGTTGCCCTAAAAACGCATGTTATAAGTGACTGGGATGCTTAAGGCATTGTAAGGTTGATGTACTATTTTGTTGGATAATAAGAAAGATTGGACAACTGTGTATGGTGGACGTAACCCATTCTGGGTGAACCACGTTAAATCTCTGTGTTATCTGTGTCTTGTTTTATTTCTTTATCTTTTGTATTTAAATTTGCATATAATTGTTAGTTCATATTTGCTTCGGATCTACTTGAAACCCTAACATATATAACTCAAAATAACCAATAGAGGACAATATTCCACATACCAAAACTATATCAGACTACCCAAATATTATGGACAGTTCATTAAATGACATATTGACACTTATGTCAGTAGTTCATCAACAATTTCTGAATGCTAGAAGTTTGAGGGTCATAAACAACAGACCCAGTTTTGCATACAACATAAAGCTAACACCAAACTATGACATATTACACATTCTCGGACTTAGACCAAGCAAAGAACAGAGGGTATAATGTACTCAAACCTGGACAATTATGACACCATGGTCTAAGGATCATTTACAACACCCAAAACTCTAAAATCCCTTTCCAGAAATGATACACACAACAACAACCAGTCACACGTCCCTCTTGATATGCAGTTTGAAGCTCCCCAGGTCTATGAGCTGCCCAACATGGTAAGGAAGAAGCCCACGCTAAACTCTGAGTATTCTTTCCCACACAGAACTTCAGTCTCTTCAAATATCAACAACTCTCCCAGAATAAAGAAGTATAATGAATTTATATTGTTCATATCACTGTAGTTGTATTGTAGCAACAAGTACAAGAACTTCTACCATTAAGTTCAGCAACAAACTCTAAAGATGAGTTCACCTCTCATGGAAAGTTGGGGTTTCGTCCAACCTTCAAATTCCAAGGGATTTCATCCTTAGAACAATCCAGCCATTGATTTCCAACAACAATGGAGAAATAGCTTCAATGACATAATCTCATAACATGCTCTTGAAAGAAGACAAGGTTTGTTTATAAAGACTCCTCAAACTCCAAATCAATCTCCACGCTCAATGTGGGATAAATCCTCCTTTACTTTTATTTCCTCCTTAAGGCTTGATTTCCCATAAAAAAACATATTAATAACATTTAAAATGTTATTTCATTAAGACTTAGGGAAAACATTTAATATTTTATTAAAATTGTCATTCATAATTAATTCCTCAAATGGCCCCCTTCCAATGATGACTTGACCCTCAACTTAAGTGAAATTATAAAGTTAAATTGTAACTTTATAATAAGCCATTTAATGATTTAATATTAATTTGACCACTAAAATCTTCATAACTCCCAAAATACTCAACATTTTGATTTGTCGTCTGAAACGGAAGTTCATCAGCAATTTATAACATTGAAATTGCTAAATAGAATCACTTAAATTTTTTAGCATTAATTGTTGCAAAAAGAAAATCATAAGATCACAAATTCGTAAATTATTTGAACTTTGAATTTTAAGCTTTCTCATTATTATAAATCCATAAGACCAATGCTTCTACAAGATTCTTATAAATTCTTAACATTACCTAATGAAATATTTTAGAAAGCTCTCCTCTAAGACCATAATCTAATACCCTTAAATTTAATATAAAATAATAATAAAAAAAAATTATTATTTTTTCACTAATTTAAAACTCGTGGTCCTATGAATATTTTTAATCGATAGGCAACGTCATATAGTATAATATATCCAAGGAATGTAGAATAAGAAGATCTTAACTAAGGTCAAAGGGGTTAAGCTTAACTGGTTAAAACATTGGGTTCTCACTGTGGAGACCCAAGTTCAATTCCCAATAAAGACAAGGTATTCAAGCTTCGACCAATTATATGAGAAAAAAGCAAAAAAAAAGTCTTTTTTTGGTTTGTTTTATGAATTAAGCAAAAGTAAACTTAGAAAGTTTCCTTTCTATCCATACACTATTGCAGTTCCAACGATGTGGAAGGCACTCGGGAATATCAAAACTTCGTGAGTTTGGACCCACGGATTCTACACGTTTTAGCCTGTAATACTAATTTTTTATATAAGCCAGCTAGATTATACTTGTCATTCAAAATCTACCAATCTTTACATCTCCACCGTTGCAGGATTCGATCCGTCAGAGCAGAAGCCCAATCGTTTCATCAACGCCTTTAACCCGATTTAATTTCCAGATTCTTGCCGAAGAGGATTCGAACCTGTGTCGTCATGGGCTGTTGTGCATCATGTTTTGGTGGGCAGACTCCGGAAGAAATTGAAAGGGAGAAACTTGCTTCTGAAGAAGTCCGACAAAATGCTGCAAAGGCCGCCCAACAACGGTACCCTTTAAATTCATCTCATAAGAGATTAAATTCATGCAATCTGATTTTCATGACGAGCTCTGCTGTGTGTATATTAAATGTCAAATGCCTTAAAATATGCTTGCAGTTTACCGATATTTTGCGAAGCCATAGTTTGTTCATTACCCTGTTTAGAGATGAGATTTTTCTGTGATTTTTTTTCAAAATTAACGTGGGCCACAATCAGGCCCAGTTGCACTCTTTACAATTATCAATTTATTGCATCTATCACCTAATTTACTCTGAGGATTTTGGGTGCCCTATGCCCTGGGCTATCTTATCATCAGAGCGGCTTGAAACCAGATTGGGCATTACGAGAATATTCTGTTTTAACCATTAATGTACTATTTTGAAAAAATTATCTGTTACTTCTCTCCCTTCGATGTCCTAGTCATACTTTGTGGGACTTTTTTGTGAGGTCCATTTCCTGAGTGCTATAGTTATTGGGGATTAAAGTCAATGGTGTGATTCCAGAAACCCTAATAATGTGTAAGCCAGCTGTCTACCATTGAATCATATCGGTACTCTTCAATCCAGAGTTAAATTAAAACCATAAGCAATATGTCCGTGTTATAATATAAATTCAGTCTCTCTTACCAACCACAGATGACTCTTAAGTAACCCAACCTCCCTTAGATTTCAACTTTGAACGTTTTATCGAAATTATGAAAAATGCCATTATAAACAACAAATAATTATAATTTATAACTTTTAAATATTTATTTAAGAAGTATTCAGTATAAATAAAGATCTGCTAGTTTTAGTAGCAGAAGCAATTTCAAGATTTACATTTACAGGTGTTTTTGGTTCAAAGGAAAAGATATGTTTTTAGAATCTTATAAATATGGTTTTTTTTACAGAAGAAAAAGAGAAAGTAGAAGGCAGAGCAAAAAGACAAGGCTAAAAATATTGTCAAATTTATGATGTAATAATAAATAGTACATAACGGGATGGGGCCTAGTTCAATTGACAAGATTTTTCAGTGGTAAAACACGAGGTCACGAAGTCTAGTCTCTCCCCAAACCACATGGTAGTTAAAAAGTTTAAAAGTTTACCCGGTGCCCTGCAATTTATAGGGGGTGCTATACCTGATTTCTGCAGTCTAAGAAAAATAAAAATAAATAGAACGTAACTCCAAAAATCTTCTCTCATAGGACCTGCTGATTTTTAGAATATTCTACTCAAGTAACTTGGTCAAGATAGACCTTGGCTATAAACAGAAGACAGGTAAAAACAGCTTGTGTGGCTTGTTTCCTTGGGTGCGTTAAAACCAGTTCCTTACAACCAAACCAAATAATTTTCTTTGTTTTATTTTTACAATTTAAGACAATCTACCTGCAAAGTGTAATATGGTAACTAAAAATACAATTTACAAGTATTTGCAGGGTGAATAAGATGTTGAAGAATATATTTTTCTTTTTAATTATAAAAAATCAGTGCACCTAAAAATAAGAGCAGAGTGTAAAAGTATGCCCAAGGATGTTCAAAATAAAATAAAAAAATACTTACAGTACTGCGATACTCTTTTATTAGTTTCTTCATTATAATTGAATAGGGACTTCTTGTTATGGCTGCTTCAAATGAAATTGAATAAGAATCTTAAAAATTTTATTCCTTTTTATACTCTGATTTTTCCATGTTCATTCTCTCCATAATCTTTTAGCATTCTTCAACACCCTCTACTTACACTAAATGCAGAGTTCTGCAATGAATTCCGAGGTTTCTGCATCAGTACTTTTTGTTTGATTTGTATTGGCTCGAGGTCTGTAATATAAATAAAAGTACATTTTTAATCATATATTTATAAAACTGTGTAATTGTTACGAACTTGACCCATTTGAATCATGTTCCAAATTTCATTAATAGGCTCCAGTGTCCAGTGCCAATTGATGTTTTTTGGTATGCTTGCTGTGATCCATTGTTATTGGGGGAGATGGAAGACATGCAGACTTGGGTTGTAATGGGCCTAAGCTAGCATATATTGGAGAAAATAAAAAATTCTGGTTCTTGTAGGTCTGAACTAGTAAGTATTGGGGAAAATCAAGGCAAAAACTAAAAATAGGCTTTTTATCGGGCATTTATTCATGTGTTTCCCGCCTATCTTAAATTGGGTTTCGAAGTTATACGGAGTGCAGTGGGTGCTATAGTCTTCTCGAGTTTGATCTCAAGATGTTGTGGGTGCTGCTTGAATGAGATAAAACAAACAAATGGGATCATTTAGCGTGGCCCAAATGGACCAAAAACAGAGTTGAAGAACATTAGATGGGAATGGCAGTCAGCAAGAGTACCCTGAAATTTAATTTCAATTTAGATGTTAACAAGTGGCTAAGAATGATCAACTCGATTAAAGTGTACATGGTGAGGGGTACATAATGGGAGCACCTACTGAATCTTCAGTAAAATAATAAATCTCGTGAAGAATGAGAAGTATTAAAAGAAACAATGAATGAACAAGCATATCCAGTGTTTGAGAACCCAAAGCTATGTCAAGAAACCACTTTCCTGCAATTAGAAGTTCAGTAGAAATTGGCAGCATTCCGAACACATGAAGCATCGTATGCCATACCTGACAACGCAAATGCTATTCAAGAAACTAGTCTGCCAACATTGGGAGTCCAGAAATAACCAGCGATGTTGTTTATAGTGATATTTGCTGCCCAAAACCAATTGAAATAAAAAAACAATATCTAACGATTTTTAATCTATTAAAGCAGAGTGTAAAGAGACAAAAGAGCTAATTGGCTCGTCTTTAGACTGAGAATGGTAAAGTTTACATCTAGAACCTTAGGAAATAATCCTTGGCAGCATCACAGTGGCATAAACCTTGGGTAGAATTGGAACCAAGGAGACCATAGTACTCCTAATGGTAATGTCATGGACTTCTTGGATGTAGAAAAATAACAAAAAAACTTGTATGTTTGTTGATTGGAGGCATTTATAATGTCGACAACAGTAGATCTGGCAATCCTCTTGAGTCCTAGCCAGTAGCCACTGTGTGTTGTAACAGGTTGAAGGGTACCATTTAATTGATTTGTTATTATCAGCAAGTGTAGCGGCTTTTAGGTTTTCATCTCTAATAGTGCTTGTAATTGGGTGGAAGAAGGGGATATTCTGATTATCTGTAGCTGAAGCATTTAAAAATGTGTAATGTTTCAAGGTAGGCAAGCATCTCTATTCAGTCTAACTGGGAAAGAAAAGATGCAGGGGTCCAGCTGAATATATGAGAAACAAATATTAGATTATTTTGAGCCTGCTGTAAAGTGCTTTTCTCTCTGGAGCTTATCTAACTAGAAAAATGAGAGAATGCGAAATTTGTGAACTTTTTTATTATTTATTTGTCCTGAAGAATCCTTTTAATTTTTTTAGATTTGAAAATTCAAGGAGAAGTAATAAATATGTCAAATTAAGCTCAAACAATTTTTGTTCCTGTATATTACTGATAAGCTGCTGTATTTGATATAGGCAAGAGCAATTTGAGAAATCGGCTGCAGGAAGGGCTGCCCGTGCACAAATAGCAATGCAAGCAAAACAGTCAGCAAATTCTAATACAGGCGAACCAGTTCTCAAGGTATTGGTTACATTAATGTTTCAACTTCGAAGCTATTGTATCTATATTTTCAAATGTTCATTTTGAGCTTTCTTAACATTTCTAATACAAATTGAGAACTAGTGTAGTTTTAAAATCTGGATGGTAATTGACTCCTCTAACAAAGTTTTGCTTTGTGTGCAGTGGCAAATGGGGTGATGATTTAGGACACTGCTAGTAAATGGGAATAATCAAATGTATTCATCCACATCAGCTATCATGCCATCCTGAACATAAATAAAATTAACAGTTTTCATGAAATTTTGTAAAGTTTATTTGATTTGCTTGTGCTCTTCGACAATTGAAATTAGCATCTTCAAAAATGTAAATAATTGCTTTATTCATTTTTCCTATTGATATGTAGGCTTTTAGGTTCTCTTCCTATTGATATGTATATTGATACGCAATGTGAATATTCATATTCCCAAATCTATTATTTTGCTGAATAAATAATGGCAATTATACTACAGTATAGCTACTGTTTTTCTTTTATGTGTGTATGCCCTCTTCTGTGACACTGAAATTTTCTTAATCCCAAACTCGCTACTAATGTGAAGGAAAGATGGAACTCATACCTCTGTATATGGACGCAAACTTTAAGGCACAAGTTGATTTATGTTGGGATAGCTCCTGTAATTGGTATAGACAATGTTGTTTGAGGCTTTGCATGTTTAGACAATGCTGTTTGATGGCTATGCATGTTCAGCACATTCCATTCACTTTTCTTCAGCATTAGGAATAGTTTGTTATCAGTATTGTAAGTGTACTGGTGTGTATTATAGATCCATGGATATTTCTGTGGTTAAACCTCCTTTAAGGGGCCATATCCAAATGTATAGGCCCTTCCGCACCATTTTGTGCCCATTCTATCTAACTCAATATGTGGACTGTTATCTCATTATTCTCATATAAAAGCTCTTCCTTTTAAGGAGTATTTGGGTTCGAAGGTGACAAAGCATAAGCATTGGAAAATGTGATTGACTGTCAAGTCCAAATCTAGTCAATATTACTAAGCATTGGAACAGGGTTAGATGGTGTAAGAGTGGTGTTTAAAATCTAGAGTTTGAGAGCTCTTAGCATGTTGCAGCAAAGTCATATTGTTTCCATTTAGATGGATGTGTCAGTTGACAGAGACTCAGTTTTTCAGCCTACAAAAGATTTTTACTGTTTGAAGTTTTATGTTTTGGCTTAATTATCCGTCCTTGATGAATGCTGTCCTGCTATTAAGAATTTATTTGTGGTATTACAGTTCAATGAAAAAGATGTATTGGATTTTTTTGTTGGACAGTATGAGTTTGAAAAGTAACATCATTTGGCTGATTATAATAGTTTTCCATGGATGCTCAAAGCTATACCATGCTGTAAACATCTGGGAACAATATTTCATTCCATAAGCATTTCTTAGTTTCTATGAAAGAAGGCTGTTATCTGTTCTGGCCCTATTGTTGGAGTGAGAAGATTCAACGACCATACAATGGGTGGTTTGATATGTTAGGTATACCCTTTCTATTCTTTGTGGGTGTGTTAAAAACTTGTCACAAATCATGTATTTGTGTGATATTGAAGCGCATGGATTTGTGTTTAGTTGGTGTAAATTTTCTTCATAACGTCTTGTACTAGTTGACCATGTTGGAACTTCCAAAAAACATTAGTACTTTATTTCATTGTTTTCTAATAGAAATTGTAGTAACTTGAAGAGGGACATCAATAGGTTCTAATGATTGGAATATGAAGTACACCTCAAATGAATCTTCTTCAGTAGAGTTGAGAAGAGGCATATTTTCTGAAGAGCAAGCTTCTATCTTATGTGCAATGATGGTTTGAGTTCAATGTTATGAGAAAATGCAGTATAATCTGATCAATTATATTTGATTGCTCATATCTCTAAAAGATGGAAAGTCGTAGACATTTTCAGTTTTCTTTTATCTATCATGGGAAACCAAAATAGATTCATACATGGGTGCATTTTTTTGTTGTTGAAGTTGCTGAAGAATTCGTTATCTCAGAGAATCTCACCACAAAAATGCAATCATGGCAATGCATGATAATTGGTAAACCTAAAAGGCAGTACACTCAAGAGCAGCTTCTAAGGTCCTAAGGATTAATTTGGTGTTGGCAATGGAGTGCACATTGCTTGTTTCATGTTTGCAGGATTGTCGATGACATGAGCAGTTCAGGATCTGTCGTATTGTTCATCATTCTTCGAAATATTTCTTATTGCTACAGATCTAGCAAGTCGAATAATTTTTAGTTTCCGTTCCATTTACAGTATGGATTACATAAATATTTGGGCATCTTTGGAATCGAGTGCCAAAAATCTCTTTAGTGGCACTCCAAGACGATTTAATATAGAGAAAACCTCGCTAGAGAAATAGAAGGTATCGTTCATCATCCTCACAAGCGTTGCAAGCATATATATTATGCTAAATGGCATAATTAACTATTCTAAAAAACCTTGGACTAAAATGAAGTCTTCCATTTACTAAATTCATGAGCATTTGATGTTTTTATCAAAAATAACTTATTGGTATCATGACATGAGATCATTTTGTGAATGCCATTTACAACGTTTTAGATTTGAGGAATATGACCTTTGTTATTCACGGGGATGTTGTTTAATAGTTTATAGTCAATTTAGACATATGTTCTCTTCTTCTTTTTTTTTTTGGTTGTGAATATAGTGGGGTTATTATATGGTGAAGCGGTAATTCATATGAGATTCATATGAGATTCTTGAATTTAAAGCTTAATTTAATTTAATTTTAACAAATATATTGATATAAAGAACTATTCGTTGAAAGAGAGATAAGGATATAATCTATGGATGTTTGTATTACTTCATAAATATGACATTCTAGTGTTTACAGTCTCATACATAAATTTTATTAGCGCATTTAGTATTTTGTGCAACCTATACGTCTTCATCACATTCATGCACTACCACACATGCTCATGCTTAGTCAAAGTTATAGATGCAACACATGGGGCATCTACAACACAAAACACCTAGTAGATTTGTGTGATAGAGAACACAAATTGGTTTAACACTTGATAATGACCTATTCACATGTGCTATACATCCATATGGATTCAACCCTTGGCAACATCTTTTACCACAAGCCACAAAACCATAGCATTGGATGCAATACATATGTGGCACTTAGTTATTGATCTAGTTGTAATTTATGTACGAATACATGCATTGTACATCTAGGACATATAAATAGGAAATAGAAGATTCATATCTTAAACCTTTGAAATGTTTTTCCTATTCATTAAATCATATCTATTACAAACCTTTTGCACATTGAACATGTATTTGGTTTACTATTTTTTTTTTCATTGGCATGTTATATGGTCTTATTTATTACTTGCTAGTAGATAGATTATTGGTACATTGGTTAGGATCTAGATCATTAACATTAGAGCAAATCATTTTTATACCACCACTACCATACATCATACTAGGAGAGATGTACATTTGGTTCAACTTATGATGATTTAGTTGAATACTACAAACAAAAAGGATAAATACATAACTAAGTTGTCAGTAGGTGTTCAAAGAATAATTCATAATGTCATGGACCAAAAACTTAGATAGTTTTACAAATTCATATGTGTCAATTTAGAAATGCATTGCAACACCTCAAAAAAACATGCTTCCATGCAACATCAAAATCCTTTCAAAGCAAGCAAATCAAGATATTCATACATATGAAGGTAAAATTAATTCATTCATAGCACTAAAAATATCTATATCAATGTCCCATTAGTTGAAAACATTCAATACAACTCAACAAGGATCCCTCAAGCAATTTGCGGATACGCATAAAATGTTCCCAAAATTGATTTAGCATGAGAAGCTATTGGTAGAGGATTGCACCAATGAGTAACATGACCACATCCCTACATGAAAACATACTAAAGAAACATAAAGTGCTCAAGTACATGAGAGGGTTATTACCATTTAGACACACTTAAATGGAGCTCTTGATTTTAGATACTTTGGGTCAAGCATTCTATAATGTATTCAAGATCATACCTTGGAAAAAGGTTTAAGCAAAAAAATTTCTTGCATATGAGAAGACCATGCAACAAAATAACCATAATCCTTTTTGTGTAGAAGTATAATCTTCCTATGCATGCATACACAACACTCCAAACTAGGTACACAAAGCTCCATAACATAACATTTGCAATAAAATTTGACAAACTCAAGAAATCACAAGGTGAGACATGGTACATCACCGTCACATTAGTTTTTAGGCCCTAAATGCCATGCATAATATTTGCTAGTTGTGTAAGCCACCTCAAATCCCAAGCAAGTCAAATATACTAATTAGGAGGAACAATGTCTTAACACCAATATTGTTGGCAATTCACACTTTGAAGGAACATAAGTGTCTCTTCCCCACAAAGAGTTGGGTCCATGAATAACCAGTCCATGTTATCATTGAAACATTATCTAGAAAGATATATTCACACATGAGGTTTTTTATGTGCATGGTTCTTTCCATTGGCATGCATTAAAACCCATACTCTGTGTGATGGTTGTAGTAAGGCATGTATATTTGGGTAAATTGACACCTTCACTTGTGATGTCATACATTTCAAAGTCTAATATTCTACTTAGAAGGTCACGTATTTAAAATAGAGATGACGTATATCATTTAAAGGCATAGTAGCAGATAGTCAAGGTTGGCATCCAATGCTTCAACATCTACAAGTTAACATCACATGCCAAACTGAAATTTGGTCCATACAAAATAGTGCCACAAGATCATTACCCATACATAGAATTTTATGCTTCTCATGGTGTACCCAAAAGCACTTATGTTAACAAGTACATGAGTGCTGGAAGTACACATGACTATACTGTAAATATTATTTGATTTTCAATTTCCAAAATGTAAGTTATATTCAAGATCAGTTATCTTCTTCGATGTATATGTCATTTCTTAAATAATGGATCTGATTATTATCTAGTATGATGCAGATAAAGGAGGAGCATTTATCGATTTCGATGTCCTTCTCACAAATGTCGATTGATATATATATATATGTATATATATGTATGTATGCAAGGTGGATCAAGCAATACCTTGACAGGTCATGTCTATTAGACATGACCAATCAAGATATTACTTGATCACACCTTTCAATTATCATTGTATTTACCGATCGGTGTATTTAACAAGTCACCCGATACTAATTGGCGTTTATACCAAAAGAAAATCACCCGATACTAATCGGCGTGTATACCATAAGTAAGTCACCCAATACTAATCGGTGTGTATACTATAAGCAAGTCAACCGATAACAATCAGTGTTCACTATAGGTGTAATTAGTTATAAACTAAACCCGATATCAATCGGTGTTCATATGATTCAATTTGAACCAATACCAATCGGTATTTTGTGCTATGATATTTATAACTAATAATTATCGGTAGTTTAAGTATTGATTAGGAAACCAATATTGATTGGAATTTGCAAGTAAGATTGAATGTATATAAATTGAAGAATAATCATCAAATGAAGGAACAATAGCTTGAAGTATTCATCATAGTCTATCGATAGGATAGATGATTGAATGAGAGACTTCATTTATCTCTCATTCAATCATTTATCTTACTGAGGCTATCATGCATTGACACTCCCTCTTATCTAGGTAAGATAAATAAAAAAACAACATATCAAGCATCACAATTCAAATGATGGTCAATATTCCTTACATAATCTGACTCTTCAGAAAATCATATCACTTAATCACATGACATGAAATATCACCTAAACATGTGATACAAGCGTTCATCACATCAACTCGTGATGACAAGATATCACCTAAGCACGTGATATTAGTATTGCCTAAACATACAATACTTAAGGATAAACATATGAGGATGATTAAATTCTCATCTTATCCAAGTTGTGGTATGTGCACTAACATCTTATACAAATGTTTTACCACAACACAGTCATGGCACATCCATGACATACCAAAGATCCAACATGATAACTGGTTTGAACATCATAAGATCGTCACCTTATAATGTCTACATACAAGTGTTCATCATCTTGAGAGATCTTCACCTCTTAGATATGAACCCAAGGAATAAAATCCAAAATGTCCTAACATGACAAAGAAGTGTACACATTAAACATCTTATTGATATGTAAATACAGATTACAAAGCAAATTACCTTTCAATCATACCTAAACCTTTTCTGAAGTTTTCAACCTTCACTCTGAAAAGAGGTTTGGTCAGAATATCTGTAGTCTGATCTTCTATACAAACATATTCCAATTGGATCACATTCCTGTCTACCATATCTCGCACATAGTGGTATGGAATCTCAATATGCTTGGATCTGTCATGGAACACTGGATTTGCTGAAAGTTTTATGCAGCTTTGATTGTCACAATGTATGATAGTAGGTTTCATAGGCTCTCCAAACAATCCCACAAGCAACTTCCTAAGCCATATTGCCTCTCAGGAAGCCATGGAAGTTGCAATGTATTCGGCTTTGGTGGAACTCTGAGCTACAGAAGACTACTTTCTGCTGATCCAGGATATCATGGCTGAACCTAAACTGAAGCAACACCCTGAAGTGCTTTTCCTATCAGTCACACTTCCAGCCCAATCTGAGTCTGTAAATCCGTGTAGGTCTAGATCAACTTTCTCATATTTGAGACCAAGGTTTAGAGTACCTTGTAAGTATCTCATAATGTGTTTTACTACAATCAGGTGGATCTCCTTAGGCTCACACATAAACTGACTTAAGGCATTAACTGCATAACATATATCTGGTCTCGTATTTACAAGATACATCAAGGACCCAATCATTTGCCTATATAGAGTAGGATTTGAGGGTTGAGATTCTATTGCTGCTTCCTTAAGTTTATGAAGGTTTGTTTCCATTGGACAGGTCACGGGTCTGCAATTTAGCATTCCAAATCTCTTCAAGATGTCCAAGGTATATTTACCCTGGTTTAGTATAATGCCATCAGCATTCTGCCATACTTCCAAACCTAGGAAGTAATGAAGGAGTCCCAAGTCCTTCATATCAAATTCTTTAGCAAGGTCTTTCTTACACTGATCTATGAGGTGATCTTTTCCTGTGATTAACAAATCATCAACATATAAAATCAATATTAGCATATCACCTTTGTTTTGCTTATAGTAGAGATTAGGATCTGCATCATTCTTGGAGAAGCCTAGTTTTGAGAGATAGGTATCAATTCTTTCATACCAAGCCCTAAGAGCCTATTTAAGCCCATGGAGAGCTTTCTTGAGTCTACACACATGAGACTCTGCATCATGAATCTCAAGCCCTGCAGGTTGCTCTAGGTATACTTCTTCTGAGATCTCACCATTAAGGAATGTTGTCTTAACATCCATTTGATGAACTTTCCATCCCCTTGATGTTGCAATGGCTAAGACTACTCTTACTAAAGTGTATCTGGCTACAGGTGCAAATGTTTCCTCATAATCAATTCCTTCCTTTTGAGAGAACCCTCTGGCTACAAATCTAGCCTTGTGTTTCTCAATGATACCATCTATAGCGTGTTTGATTTTGAAGAGCCATTTGGAGGTGACAACAGATTTCCTAGTTGGCCTAGGGACAATATTTCATAATAGATTGGTATTCTTCAGACATGGCATTCTTCCATACTTGATGTTTAAATCAATCTAATACATTAGTAGGTTCTGCTTTTGAGAGATCATTCAGGAGAGCGACGTAGTTGGTAAGTTTGTTAAGCCTTTTGCTTTATCTGAAATTTCCTGAAGGGGCAGCATACTGCTGAGCTTCTTCTACAGTTTTGGTGGCCCATAGTGGTCTTTTCTTGAAATTTTCTCTAGGTGGGTTTTGAGTTTCACTTTCATTTTCCTTAAGACTCTCCCTCTGAAGCTCAAGAGTAGGGTCTTCATCTATGCTAGGGGTAGGGATATAGACTTCAGGTTCTATTGAGCTTTGGGCTCTTTTGAAGGTTGTCTTCTTCAAAGATTGCATCCCTACTTAGTTCAACATTCCTCTGACCAGGTATATAGATTATGTAGGCCTTGGAGGTTTCACTATATCCTACAAGTATTCCCCTTTTTCCAGAAGGCTCTAATTTTAATCTTTTCTCCTTAGGTACATGAATATAGACAGGGCACCCAAATATCCAAAGGTGGCTGATATCTGGTTTTGATTTGGTAAAGACTTCTTCAGGGGTTTTACCTTCAAGATAAGAGTGAGGACATCTGTTTTGTATATATACAACAGTGTTAGTTGCTTCTGCCCAAAGATTGATATTTAGATTCTGATCAAGAATCATGGCTTTGGCAGCTTCTACAATTGTCATATTTTTCCTCTCAGCTACCCCATTTTGTTGAGGATTATAAGGTATTGTTAACTCCCTCTTAATCCTTGAATTTTAACAAAAATCTTTAAATAATTCTGATGTGTAATCCCCTCCATTATCAGTTCTTAGGGTTTTAATTTTATTTTCTGATTAGTTCTCTATTAGTGATTTAAACTCTTTAAACCTATTGAGGATCTCTTCTGATTCTTTGCACTTCAAAAAGTAGATCCAAGTTTTCCTAGAGTAGTCATCAACAAATATTACATAATACAAAAATCCCCCTAAAGAAGGTACAGACATAGGCCCACATACATCAGAATGAACTAACTCTAAAATTTTACTTGTTTTCCTAGTACTATTTTGAAAAGCACCCTTAGCATTTTTACCTAGTGCACATCCTTTGCATGCCCCTGAATGATATTGCTTTAACTTAGGTAGGCCTGTGACAAGGTTTTCCATTGATGATAAAACTCTAAAATTTAGGTGACCTAGTCTTCTATGCCAAACTTCATTAGCATTTGTAGTTTCATGGATTAGGGCTAGGTTGGGCTCTGTGCACAAATCATACAAGTAGCCTTGTCTTTGACCAATGGTTTTAGTTTTCTTGATGGATGAATTCTTTGGCCAAGCCAACACTCTGTTGTCCATGAAGGTCACTTTGTATCCATTATCCTCTAGTGCTGATATGGAGACTAGGTTTCTCTTGATGCCTGGGACATATAGTACTCCTTTAAGTTGTAATGATACGCCTGACTTTAGTTTGATGGTGCAGGTTCCAACTCCTTTGACTGGATGTGTGGAGTCATCTCCGATAGTAACTTCTTCATCATTCTCCTCTATCATGGAGTCTAGCACTTCTCTAAACCGTGTAATGTGTCTGGATGAGCCACTGTCGATCACCCAGGAGTTAACCTTGTTTGATGCTTGGTTTGTAAGTGTTGAATAGAGTACATACTTCTCGGAGTCATCTTCCCTTTTAGATTTTCCTGTTTTGGCAAATGTGGCTTGTTGTTTTGCTCTTTCTGGACATTTGGCAACATAGTGCCCAAATTTGTCACATCTATAACATTGAATCTATGAAAGGTCCTTCTTGATGGTGTTCTTGCCATGATAGCCTTTTCTCTTCCTAAATTGTTTCTCCTTGCTTGTCTTGTTTGAGTTTGTATTTAGGACTTGAAGATCTTCATCTATATTCTTTTGCTTGATCCCTTTCTTATTTAACCTTGATTTTTCTTGGAGACAATCTTCCTTTAGCCTATCAAACTTTGGAAATTCATCCCTTGCACTGATGCCTTGGACGAATGTTTCCCATATACTAGGCAACCCATCTAGAGCAACGAAAGTTAATTCTTTGATTTGGATCTCATATCCAAGAGTTGCTAGTTCATCCCTTAGGGCTGATATTCGAATGAAGTAGGCATTGACTGATTCTCCTTTGATTGTGGCTATATGATTTATTTCTTGTTTTAAGGCCAAGGTTCTACTAGCATTGGATATCTCAAATGCATCTTCAAGTGCTTTGAACATGTTGTAGGCCATTTCATGTTTCCTTATGATGGGCATAATATTATTTCTCACCCCATCAACTATGATTTTGATGGCCTTTTCATTTCCCTCTCTCCAAGTTGTTTTGTCAGGATCAGTCTCAGGTTCTGCAGTTTCAGTTTTTACAAATGATTCAACTTTATTTTCTTTTAGAATCATCTGAATTCTGAACTTCCATGCTGAGAATTCATCACCTCCTCCAAGTCTATCTTCAAATCTGACAGTGCTAGCCATTAGAAGAAATGTGATGTTGAATATATGCTTGTTTTGAATTTTCCACAAAATTGAATAGCCTTAGGTTCGATTTAACTATAGCTCTGATACCATGTAAACGTTATTCGATTTTCAATTTCCAAAATGTAAGTTATAATCAAGATCAGTTATCTTCTTCGATGTATATGTTATTTCTTAAATAATGGATCTGATTATTATTTGGTATGATGCAGATAGAGGAGGAGCATTTATCGATTTTAATGTCCTTCTCACAAATGCCAATATATATATATATATATATATATATATATATATATATATATATATATGCAAGGTGGATCAAGCAATACCTTGACCGGTCATGTCTATTTGACATGACCGATCAAGATATTACTTGATCACACCTTTCAATTATCATTGTATTTATCGATCGATGTATTTAACAACTCACTTGATACTAATCGTCATTTATACCATAAGCAAATCACCCGATACCAATCGGCGTGTATACCATAAGTAAGTCACCCAATACTAATCGGTGTGTATACTATAAGCAAATCAACCGATAACAATCAGTGTTCACAATCGGTGTAATTAGTTATAAACTAAACCCGATATCAATCGATGTTCATACGATTCAATGTGAACCGATACCAATCGGTATTCTATGTTGTGATATTTATAACCAATAATATCGGTAGTTTAAGTATTGATTAGGAAACCAATATTGATTGGAATTTGCAAGTGAGATTGAATTTATATAAATCGAAGAATAATCATCAAATGAAGGAACGATAGCTTGAAGTCTTCATCATAATCTATCGATAGGATAGATGATTGAATGAGAGACTTCATTTATCTCTCATTCAATCATTTATCTTACTGAGGCTATCATGCACTAACATATACCAACATTGTTACAACAATAACTAGACAAGGTATTGTAACCATAGAGTAGATTTTTTAAGAACACAAGGTATTTCAACACACTATGTAGTGAAACACACAATTGCTTTGGTACTTGAATTTTCTCTCCCAAATAGCCCTTTTATATAAGAGGTCTATTTAAAAGAATTTGTTGGTATTAAATGTTGTAAAGATAAAAATTTCTAGATACAAATGGATTCTTTAAATATTTGTATGATATTACAAGTAATGAACTCAAATGAAAAAAAGAGCCTCACTTGGATAAAATACATAGATTCCATTTTTCACACTTTTTGCGATTTGTTGCTAATCTTATTGCAAATGTAAAAAGTCATTGAATAGCGGATTACAAGGTGGCCTATGATTAACATCTTTGATTGGTTATTATTAAGTGTGTGTAAGAGCAATTATTTTACACACATGGATCACTTAGGAGTAATTTGGATTGTTTCTTCTTGCAACTAGTTAACTAAGAAGTTACATTCTAATCTTCAAGGAGTTATTGTTATACAAGAGAACATAGATGGTTCAAGTTTTTGTCCATGGTTTTGAGCTTATAGTTTTGGTAAACTACTAATGGTTTCATGGGTCTCCTAGACCTATATTGAGGACTTGGATGGGGATTACATTACTAATTTTATATAAGGTTATGTTCCTTGAATTCTCTAAATTCAAAGTGTAGTTATTATGTGACTCATGATTGTATTGTAACTAGTTTTGGAAATACATTTGGGTGTGCCTTGTAGGCTAGGTTTTGTTAGAGTTCCCACAGATACTGAGAGGGGGGGGGTGAATCAATGTTTGACCGGTAATGTGATTTTCTTGAAACTGAATATGCAAAACATAAAGTAACAGTATACCAATATGCAAGAATTAATGTAAATAACAAAATCAAAAACATCCACATGAAAAGAACACCATAACACAAGATGTTTAACGAGGAAACCCGGTGTGGGAAAAACCTCAGTGGGATTTGTGACCCACAATATTCACTTACTGGCCAATAAGAGAATATTACTTACAATAGGGGCCTGCACATGCAGGGAGGCCAATTGCCTAGAGCTCACTGCTCAATAAGAAGTCACACTGACTTACAATGAGGATTTACCAAATCCAATATTTTGTACTGCTTTACAATAGCATCTTCAATGCCAGATTTAGTACCGGTTCTTGCGCTGTTCTTTACATATACCCTTGACCTACAATTCGCACATTAGGTCTGCCTTATAATTTATTTTATGCTTCCTATTCATATCCTACAAGTGTCTACAATGATCTCTTTTATATACAAGAGTCATTTTACAATTTGCCAAGTCGGCTTACAATAATAAACAAAATATTACATATCAAAAATCCTGTCGGCCTCAGTGCCGGTATACATGTTCTTTTCTGTGCTGGTGTACATCTTCTGTGCCGGTGCCGGTGTAGATTGATCTTGCTAATGCCAGTGCACTGTCTCGTTTGAGTAATGCTTTGCCGGTATAATGTCTTGCCGGTGCCATAGGATTGCAAGGTTTCCTGAGTAATGCTTTGCCGATATAATGTCTTGCCGATGCCATAGGATTACAAGGTTGCCATCAATGACAAAACCTTCAATCACACACAATGTCTCATTGGAGTGTCCATATGCCAATAGATTTTTCCCTTACAAGGGTCTTCATAGGACACATTCTATGTATTATGTGGTATTGTCACCTTTTCTCTTATGTGTCATTGGTATGGTAAAAATATCATGGTATTGATTAACTTGCATTATTTTCCTTATTGAATTAAACAGGGATTCAATGTACTTTACTTTAAAGTAATGAAGTTTTCTGTCAAATTCAAAAGTCTTTGGATCAAGGCAAGATTCAACCTAGATCTTGTCCAAGCAACAATTTGACAATCTTTTGATGAAAGAAGAACAATGTATGGTTCCTTTGAATCAACTATCCTATGCTAAATAAAATAACAATGAATGCAAAATACTCTCTAATCCACATCAATCATATATTGCATCAACTATGCTAAATAAAATAAGAATGAAAAAGAAATACCCTCTAATTTTCACATTAATTATCTATTGGACCAATTTTTTGTGTACAATAATTCACTAAGATTGATAAATTAAAATATCATTAGGTGATACTTTAGACTGAAAATATTTAAAAAATAATATTTAGCTCATTAGAGACTCTTTATCATCATCTACTCATATAACACCATGTTAGAGACTCTTTAAGATCAACTTTCCTAGACTTAATTTGTTCTTAATTTCTCTCACATAGCATTGGTCAATCAAATCTTGCATGCCGGGACAACATTAGTTTGGAATCCATAACATTGCACCCTTGAGGAGCTCAAACAATGCATGTTTTAGCAATGCCTAACATTGCACAACCCTTTCAAATCCAGCTCAATGCATATAACTAATAACTTAGTGCGGTATCTCTTAATAAGGGTACCCAATTGTGTATCATTCAAAAAGTTCCAATGAAAATTTTTAGTGCCACTAACACTGAAATGAAAATATATGCCATTGTTAAAGTTATCAAACAATGCCACCAATGCATCACAAATAAGGAGACTGTCATTCAATCTTGTCATGGGCCATTTTAGTTTTTGCATACATGTGAAGCAAGTTGGTGAATGCATACCACACCAAGTAGATGACCTATTTGCAACAGTTCCATCCAGGCATAAAGTAGCAGACTGCTTTAATTAATTGCTAATTCACATGCTCATCATGGTGCTAGACTCACACAACTACCATTTCTCTGTCATCTATGGGCAGGTTTGGACACCAAGACAGAGAGGGATCGCTAGTAACAATTAAAATGGAGAGGCTAAAGTTGGTGGGAGCTTTGGCATAGATCATGGACATCAATCAGCACATAATGTGAGGGCAGTCCTAAATTGAGCTGGTAGAGGCTGGTAAGTAAAAACAGGCAGTATTTTCTTCTCCATCAAAGACACAGGTAGAGGAAAATTCCCCAAATGAGAAGAGTGGGGATTCTGAATGTGCTTTTTGGGTTGGAGAAACTGCTGGAGCTGCCATTAGCAGACATGGATATTGATAAGGTTACATTTATGGGACTTACAAAGGTGGGATGGTATATAATGGATATTTTGGTTTAAACAGCATATTTAAGTTTTTTATTCGTTTAGCTGGCTGATCTGAAATCACTTCAGATTATCCATCAAAAGAAGCTAAAACTTAGAATGCTCAGTTTAAACTTGTCGCAGCTGCTCTGCCCCCTTTACTCTGCAAGTGTAGCAGAGGCCACTAAAGAAGATGTTAACGAGGCAATTAAAGCTGTTCACAAGGCTTTCGATCATGACCCCGAACGTCACTTAACTGGCTTTGAGATGGTCTGTATTCTGAACAAGTATGGAGCTCTGTAGACATGTATGCAAAGCTACGGAAGCACGAAGGAGGCATTATAAGGTTGGACCAAAACCCTCAAAAGAAATGTGTTCTTACCCAATTGCAGGACAAGCATTGAAAGGATTTGTTGAAAAGGTTTAGAAACTTTCAAGAAAACCTTAAGGATGAAACATTGTGGTTGCCCGTTGCATTACTAATCTTTTACCTAGGGTTGCGGTTGTCTTCCCAAATTATCTGTGGGAGTTTTATTTGAAAACCAGAATTGCGAGAAAGAAAAGTATCTATTAGCAGTTCAACTAATAAAATTAACAGTCTCTTTCCCTCCATGAATATGTCGAGTAACCAGTAAGCTGAATGTGGAAGCATACACAAGACACGTGAACTGTTTGACAAATGTCTCATAGAAATGTGGCCTCAGGGAATGCCTTGGCGGTCTTATAATGTCTAGAAAGGTTTGCTGATAAAGGTATTGGAAACTTCAAAGCAATTACAAGCAACATATGGCTTGCCTGCGCTCCAATAAGAGTTTGGGAAAAGGGAAAAGATACCCATCAAAACTAATAGACGGGGATGCTTATCAGCTAATCTAATAGCACTGTCACTACGTAGCTTATGGACTTCACAATTTTATGTACTAACTCAATTAAGAAGAATTTAGTCACATACTCTCGTTTGCAGGACGCAGCTATTCTGGCTCTGAAACTGTTCATGTTATTGGCACTCTTTAAAAATTACAGCCGTCGTCTTTGCGATCAACAGTTTGTAATGCATCTGTAATTGCGTGTTATGCGACTTTTTATAATACATTGATACGTTTTTTGAGCCAAAATAGCCACCCCTACTTTTGCATGATTTCAGATGGTTATTCTCTTTCCTGGAAGCGTGGAGGTGTAAACAAGGGCAAAGATTTTATTTTTCAATGAAACTATTAATAATAATTTCTGTAGCTAAAATTGGAGAAAAGATCACATGCAAATTAAAAAGAGATAAATTTGTGGAACCATATCATTTTTTCAAATATGTAGTTACTGTTTAGTTTCAGTAATCTTTTTTTCCAAAGCTTATTTCAAGTCTTAAACAGTAGTTGCTTCATTAAAATAGAGAAAGATTTCAATTTTTCTTTTTCTCATAAATAAACATTTACACACGAACACACCAACGATTTAAATTTAAACAAAAATTGTACTTAAGTAGTGTCATGAAGACAGAAAATAAACTTTTAGCTGTTTTCTAGTTTCCTAACACCATTTTTTATATACAAAATTTTAAATAGTACAATTTGTGTGCAAACACTCTTTTTAATTTTATATTAGTTTAGATTGTGTGAATGAGGTTTGAAGTTCCTTATAGTTTCTTAGTGCATAGGTTTGGAGAAAGTTATCGCTCTTATTGAGATCTATTCAGATCCTTCTTTATTGATCATTGATAAAATTTATATACCTAGCTGTATATGGATAGTAATGTTGATAAATATTTATTCACATGCTACTAATGTTATTAATGTTGTATGCTGTTTGAACCACTCGAAAGTATTGACAAGTAACACATACTATGTACATGATACCTATGATAACTAAAACTAAGGACTCGGTATTGGACATTGTATGAGGGCACAACCATCTATTGCATTTTGGATCCATTAGTGACTAGAATTAAGATATTTATGGCTTTAAATCAAAAGTGTTTGGATGGGACAACAATATAATGATTGAAAAGTAAATTAATTCTATGTTATTCAGTAAATTTTGGAGTAATAAAATGATATATTTATATTGTTGGAAAATCTTAAGAAAGGAAATAATATTGTATTTGTAAATTGGATAAAGAAATATTATACTATTTGTTAATCCTTGGAAATTAAAAACAATGAATTAGATGGAAAAATCTGGATTTAAATAGAATGCTAATTGGGGAAATACGCAGATAGATAGTTAGAGTTAGAGAAGGACATCAGATGAGAAATACATTTGTTAACGTTTGCTTTTATGAATTGGATTATAGGCACGATCTTATGATTCCAATCTTAGTATTGAATTTATTATGTAATGGTGTCCTTGCCAATTATTGTAATTGGAAATTTAGATCAATTAGAAAACTTGACCAATTTGTATCTTAAACGGTATAGAAAAAGATTGTCTTTTCAGATTTATGTCAATGCGTGTTTAGTTTTTTGTATTCGCATTTGATCATGAAATGGCAAGTCCTTGATTGTAATTGTCGGATATTGTCATATGGTTGTTTTGGTATCTGCTTATGTCCTTGAACTCGAGTATTGACTGTTTTCATGTGACAGTTTTGTATCTGGTCATGTCCTTGATTGCAAGTGTTGGTTGTTGCTTTGTGGTTGACTAAAGTCAGTCATGTCTCTAGTCAGAGAACCGTCAGTCAGTGCACCTCGTGTGAGGACTTGTTTGGCCAAGTGGGTATTCGTACCGTATTGAACTCTGTATGCTTGTCCTAGTGTATTCCTAGGTTTTTTGGAGTTTCGTTTGATTATGGTCTAGTGCCATATGGGAAAGTGGCTTTCGAGTGGGGGCTACACCCAAAGTGGTTGCAGGGTAACCCATCGAAATTGTGTTTAAATAAGTGATAACCTAATAGCATATTAGAGAGTTTAGTTAATGAAAGAACTAAGTAATATAATTGTGCCTCACGCATGGGATGAGGGCTAGTACAAACTCGGCATGCAGTGAGAAGGCTTGAAATGGCAAACCATCAACCTTGTCGCCACGAAAGGATGTGTTGGGTCCACATGAGACTTGGATGGGCCGGAGGTTCGGGAAAAGTTGCCAGGGTAACCCAGTAGATGGGATCGGAACCTATGGAGGTCTGCCAAGGTAACCATACCAATTTATGTGATGACACTTGTCCCTTATGTTCACTAGTGTGTAGTTTGTGTTGTCTTTGCTAGGAGCACTATTGTGGAGTCATATCTAGTTGTTTATGCCCTTGTGAGAACCTGTTATTCATGTTAGACCATGGGTTGCTTATGATGGGTTGTGAGGACTTAGTTTCGCGGGTATTTTAGTTGTTCTTATTGAGACTATTTCTTATCATATTTCAGATGGATACTTTTCCTTTTTTGGGATCATTCTTGTATCTATTGGACTGATGTGGTCATATGTATTATTGGTTTATGTACGCCTTTTTGGCAAGATGTAAATGATGTGAACCTTATGTATTCTTCACCATATTATTTATTAGAGGGGTCTTGCAGTTGAGCAGACTCAGAGATGTAGCCCACTAGGGGTGAACTCTGATATCATTTTGGTGTTATGTGGTGTTGTGTTCTTCTACTTCCTCTTTATTTAGCATATATGGATGACATTATGGTTAAAATATATAATGCGAATTAGATGATGATAATCTTAAATGCATGTATGTAGTTATCTTATTAAATGTAGTAATTTGGATTATGAAGCATGTAGATTTGCATAATGGATAGTATTCATTAATTTTTAATGCAATTAAGGTATGCATGGAAATTAGATGCATGGTATATGTTTTAATGTAAGTTTGAACGTAATGTGTGGCTAAGTCGTAATGGATGAACTTCTCATGTTATCTTTAATTTTAATCTACCAAACGAATTTATCCTTGTTTAAAGTATTATCATGTCATTCCATTAATTAACTTAATTGGATTTATTAGCATGAGTTGAGTTATGTGTTGAATCAAGTAATCACGTTGGGAAACTCTTTAGGTGTTATTCAAGTCTTTCGTTGGGTAATTCTGAGCTTAACTTTGTTCTTGTGTTTTAGCTTTATCCCTTCAGGGTTTCCTGGCGGGGCATTACATATCGTCTACAGAGTCTCTAGTTGTCTTGAGTATGACTCTCCCATTGATTATGCTCAAAGCAAAATTATAATTATTGTTGTAAGTCTTTCAATGCTTAAATTTATAATTATAATTATAATTATAGGTTATCTATTGTCTCATGTGAGTGCAAGTTATTAGTATATTGGATTTTGAATTCACGACATATGAGATAATTTCATAGTTTAATGGAATCCTTGTGGGTAATGAAACCATATTAAGTATCCTATGGTGTGAAGTGTAATTAGATGATTTGTTTTAGATGAACATTTTGGTATTTTTGAATGTCTCAATGTTGAACTAAGATCGATACAAGTGCTAACTTCTTAGCATCACAATTAGATTTGAGCAAGGGACTCTATGAGGGAATGGGTATAAGATAACTCATCTCTCAAAATATCTTATACAACTCATCCCAGGGTTATCATCAAAACTATAAAACCTATTACTTGCTTATAGTTAAGCTTATCAAAGCTCTGACATGACAAGAGTTAGGGAGCATGCTTTAACAAAATAAGTATTTAGTTGTATAGTAAGGCTAGCTTGTTTTCACTAGTAACATGTAGATAATATATGTCAAAGGTGACCCAATCTCATAGGATAGGCTTTCATTAATATCATGTAGGTGATAGATGTCATGATATACTCATATCATGAGTTTATTTTTTAACATTTGTGTATTTGAATAAGTGCGTTTTCCTCCTATGACATGTTAATTTAGTTTAGGTGATTGATAGTATAGGAATTAGTCTTGGGTTTATTGTATGACCATAAGACATCTTGATTTTTTACCTTATATGATTGTATGAAGACATAGATGATTAATGAGTCGTGGAAATCTTATTAATGCGCTTATATGAGGTGTGTTGATGCACTTACACCTTATGTAGTAATGATCACAAATAGCATTGGATGCTTTGAACCCATTGACAAAGTTAGTGCAAAGAATCAAATAAAAGCATGGGAGCCATAGTGTAGTATGGGATGCATCAACACTCCTTTCTAGCTAAAATATATAGGTTAGGTGTTGGAGAAGCAAGTAGAGGAAGATGCATTAAGTATCATTTTATCCTCTCCCTATTCCTAATTGGTCACTATGTAAGTGACAGACCAATCACTATGTACTTGTGTATAAATGGTATTAGATAATGTGGATCTTTCTTTGCTTATGTATTTCCAACTAATAGTAATAAATAGTATGGAATTCTTGCTTGTCAAGATAAGTGGTAGAGAATCAAAATAAGATGCTCAACCTATTCGAATGTCCTCATATTTTTTAATGAAATCTTTATGGTTTTAGTCTTTCTAGTTCATAAGGGTTTTCCTTTACATTTTTTATGAATAAAACCCTAGTCCTTTTATGTGCTGCCAATGTACATATGTTGTTGATATATTTCTTTTATTTTAATAATAACTATTTTTTCTAGTTTCTTTACAAGTATATAGCTTAATCTCCTTGAGTGGCATAGCCTTATTGATCCTTTGCTTTCATTAACCAATCTTTTATCATACTTTTTTATTCCTTATGTTACTTAGTCGCATTCAAATTGTATCTTTAATTCACCACTAGAATTACATTTGTCAATTCTTTATTTCATCACAAGAGCCCTTCATATAACAATTTTTATATAAAATATTTTGGTAAAACTATGGGCCATAGATATCACATGTAATGTGTCCTTGAATGCAGTGTCATACTTTCCAATTCATACAATGTTGTACTAATATGGGGTTGAGTTGATGGGTTATTATTGATCCTTTAATGATTATGGGTATGCTTATGGAGTAATTACAAAATTCTTGTTAGCGTATGACAACTAGTAACATTTTATTGCATCGTGTAACTCCTTCATAAAATGATTTTGAATGTAGATTCTACTTTTTCTTGTATGGTGCGTGATAGATTTTATTTATCCTAAGTTAATTTGATGTGGTTTATAACTGATAGTATCCTATTGCATCACTTAATTCCTTCACATCAAGGTTTTGAGTGTGGACCCCACTTTCATTTTAGTGATACATGATAGCTTTGTATCTCTTGGGAGAAATGTGTTGATTTAGTTTCTAGTTTGATAGTATTATATGTGGGGGACAATTGATATATTTTCATCATATTGTGTAGTTTGCATGATGAGAATAAAAGGTTAAATGTTATCATACATATATTAGCTTATTTCCCATGACCCGTACTAAAATGTGCTTGAGAATGCAAATGTATCAACATAGAATTAAGGATTACTAAATATTCAAGATGAAAGGCCAAAATAGTTTGGGTATGCTTCTAAGACTTAAATAGCTTGGCCACTCGATGTGGTAGAACAAATAAAGAAATCGCCAACTAATTTATTACATTATGGGCTGCATTATTGATCCTAGATTAAAATAATGGTTTAGTCCAGGAACTGAAAGGGTAGGAGAAATCAATTGCAACAATACATGTAATTGCTAGCACAAAAAGAAGTCAATGGGGCTATAGAAAGCAGCACATGCCCAATTTCCTACGATTCTCCTAAATGGAAGACTTTAGGTGAGAAATAAAGCACACCCCATTTTATTTAACACTAATAGTGGGAAAGCAATTGTTGCATAAGTATATGATAGACATTGGTGACACGTACTACTATAATGCCTAAGAAGATAGTATATTCTTTTCAAATAGAATATGAGCCCATGAAATAAGTCATACAATTAGGTGGGAATGAAATACACACTATATGGATCATTAGATAGTTTCCCCTTATATTATGTGCTTGCTCGAATATCTTAGTGCCTCAGAAGTAGTAATAATTGATATTTCGTGATTTTTTAACTTGTGTGTTTCAAGAGATTTCCCAATAAAAATTGGTAGTTTTATTTTCCTTGTGTGGTCTCAGCTTGTCCTTAGATTATTAGAAACACTGCACAAGGAGCATATCATTGACAAAGTGATAGGAAATTTTGAACTAGCCCATTTAAATATTATAAGGGATAATACATCTAACATGTAACTCATGGATAAAGAAGTTGTGATGAGTAGTCAAACAACTTAAGAAGATGCACTCTTTGTTTGAATCTATGGAGACTAACCCTTATATAAAATTTGGTTCAATGGGTTTAGTGACTTATGTAATTTATGATGGACAATCAATCCCAAAGGTAATAGGTTATCTAGATAATAAGCTGAAAATTTTGATAATTTCTCATCTTTAAAAAATATATTTTAATGGAACAAGATGTATAATTTGTTTGAGAGTGGGTGTGTACCTTCTCCTAAAGGGAAAAATCCATAAATATTTCCATTTTTAGTTCAATTGCATAAATAATGAAGTCAAAGATATAGTTAAATTAATAATCAAAATTTTTATTTGTAATAATAGAGATTAATGGTTTTTTTTCTTTTTAAGTGATACTTAGGTAGCCTTGTTCCTATAACATTCTAGAGAATTTATAAACCAACTACAACTGAAGACAAAGGATGCCTATGAGGAACAAGTAATACAATTTAAATCAAACAAACTTCTAAATGGGCTGATAACTCTTGAGAATCTATTTGATCTTGATGATGCAAAATTGGGCAAGAGGAAGTTCTTTGCAAACAAGAAAGACTATATAAAGATAAAGGTCAATCTTGGAAATAAAATTAAAGTAGGGAATGTGACTACCCAAGATAAGAGGGATGGATTGATCTATTTCTATAATAAATACAACAAGGTAATAGCTTAGAACCATGAGGATCACACGGTCTATAATAGGAAAGTTGTTTAGTACATCATTGAGTTGATACTAAATTAAAGTTTGTTTGATTAAAACAAAAACCAATTAATCCGAAAATTGAGCCTCTTATGAAACAAGAACTCCATAAGTTTATTGACTCCAAAATCAAGATATCGAATTTGGTTCTTCTTAGAAAAAATGAACGATAAAATGAGGTCATGTGTTGATATTAGAGACATTATTAGAACATTCCTTAGAGATTGTTATCCAGTTCCTTTAATACAAAAGATAGTTCAAACAAAGGTAAGATAAAAATATTTCTCTTTGTCATGGATTTTCAAGAGCTAATAAAATTTGGCTCAAGCAAGAGGATCAATATAAGACCACCTTCACCATAAAACATGGTACATTTCCTATGCCTAAATTCCTTTTGGTCTTTCCAATTCCAGAGAAACTTTTTAGAGAACTGGTAAAAAAAACATCATCTAATATTTGTGTAGTCATTACCTATAAATGAAATATTAGTCGATAGTCATTTGTTCTTTTTGATCTTGCACAACTGCACAACCAATGACGACTGTTCATCTAAGCATAACTTAATCATCATTAAGCACTGGGTGAAGAAATGAATATTCCAGGTATTTTGTAATTGTGCATTGTGCATCTTTGATGGCTTTTTGATCTAGCACAAGTGTTCATATTCCAGATAATTGTACTTCATCTTATCCAGTTTTTTAGCTCAATCCTAGTGTCTTTTGATTTCTAAGAAAAATTGAGGTTTTAAACCATTAAGATGCTTTGAAAATACTCTTTAGAATATGAGACTACAAATAGGGAGTTAAGAAAAGTAAATGCTTGCCAGTTTACTACTTTTTAGTACTTCTTTATGTGCAGTTATGTTATGGTATGATCAAATCTTCTTCTTTGCAATCTTACTATATGGGTTCAAGCTCTCCAAACTATTCTAATGTAAATTATTTTTAAAATAACATCTTTTTTAATTTCTTTTCCATTTTAATGTCTCAACATGTTATCAAAATTGTGTCAAGGACCAATAGAGGTTTCAAAACCTCATGATTTATCTGTTTCTCTTTTCTTCTTTTTTAATAGACATTGTAATATTTTACTTAAAAGGAGAAGCAAGGTTGTGAGTTTGGTGATGGGCTTCGACAAGGTTGTGAAAATATTATCGAACTATAGAGAAAGTTTTGAAACTCACTTTAGTTTTTAGTCAAGTCTTCTATCTTCATTTCGAGTTCAAACAATGAGAGTTTCTTGAAAGGTTTTTGAGTTATGTGTTAGACTCTAAAAAGACTGAGAAAACCTTGCTGAGTCCCAATAATGATTTTGAAACTAGGTCTCCAAGCTGATAATAAAGAAATTAAAAATTAATTTTTTTGCAAGTTTCTTTTCAAAAAGGAACATTTCAGAAGAAAATAAGGTTTTGAGAACTCGGGACGTGGTTCTAAGAATCAAGACATGTCTCATCACTTGAAGGAAACATGAGCATTTTTTAAAGAGAAAGTCTTTCAAAAGGATTAAGTGGGTTCTAAAGACTTTTCAGGTACAAAAAGGGTTTTGAAAATCCCATCAGAGCTCAACAATGGTTTTAAAACTACTTCCAAAGGCCAACATAATCGAACACTCAATGAAGACTTGGGAGCTAGGATATAATTGTCAAAAACTCATAAGGACTTAAGCCTTTCCATTTAATAGGTAAATAAATCTTTAAAAAGACATGATCAAATACACTACAACAACTAGCTCTAGCCGTTGTCGCTGCGATGCTGCTTGTTGCCCTAAGGCCGAATGCCGCTCCCATCTTGCCTCCTATTGCTGCTGCGAATAGGAGCTCTGTGAAGGATGTTGTGGGGGTTGCGAAGGGGGGCAATGCAGAGGTCTCTGTTCGGGCCTTGGCGGGGGGTCTGAGGGTTTCTTTTGCTAGTTTGCATTCTTCTTTGCGAGCCTTGCCCTCTTCAAGGGTGGGTGTTGGGTCTGCTCCGACTCCTGGGGGCTCTCTTGCTGGGATGATGCTGAAGGATGCTCCTGTGGCTGCTCCTTGCAAGCCCAAGATTGTTCCTCATGTTACTAATACGGAGGGTAGTGATACGGTGCATTCAGCGCCCTCTGATTCATATTGGGTTGCCTGTGGTTTAGGGCCTTTGATTGTTACCGTTTGCAAACCATTGGCTTTCAGGGTGTCTGTTGATACTGATCAGGAGATCATCCACAACTCCTTTGTGTTTGAATCTCATGGTCTGATTTGCAGGTTTCGGGGCTTTTGGCCAAGCCTTCCTCAGCTGCACACTTGGATTTCCCAAAGCTGGGAACCGATTTTAAAAGGTTCAGTTAATATTTTTCCTTCAGCCAAGGGCTTTTTCATTGCTAAATTTGAATATGAAGAGGATAGACTGATAATTTTATGTACAAATCCTTTCAGCTGGGAGGACAAATTTGTTTTGATGGTTAAACCCTGGTTCTTGGGTTTTAATCCATCTGCTGATTCATTTAATGAGATTCCTATTTGAGTTAGGCTCCCTAACCTTCCCCTTCATCTATGGATGGACTCTTTGCCAGAGGAAGTGGGGGAGGCTTTAGGCGAATTCCTAATGATTGATAAAGACTCTTACCAAATTTATCATTCTACTTATGCTCGGATTTTGGTTAACATTGATGCTTCTAAAGGGCTTCCAGATGAGATAGAAATTGAATCTTCTTTGGGATCTTGGGTCCAACCGCTTGACTTTGAGGGTATCCCCTTTAGATGTCGAAAGTGCTTCCAAATTGGACATGTTGCTGCACAGTGTGAAACAGATAAAAAGAAAAAGAGATTTGCTTCTTGGTGGAAAGGTGCCTCCTTTGAACACTATTTTGTTAAAAAGAAAAGCTTTTCCCAGGTGGCTGCGCAGGCTCCTCAGGCCGAGCCTCTGGCTGTTGCCTCTATTTTTGGTGCTCAGAAGTGTGGGGATGCTTGTGGTGGCATCTCAAATGATCGTTACAAGAATGTTGGATCTTCTTCCTTGGGGGATGACCTTCCCACTTCCCAGATTGATGTTGGATCTTTGTCAAATTCTTCGATTTCTCTTGTCCCTGCCTCTCCGGAAGCTGGCTCTGTCCCTCCTGGTGATTGGAGGTCCTCTATTCTGGACCCATCCTCTTGGCAAAAGGTTGCTGCTAGGGTTGAGGAGGGATGGATTACTGTTAAAAGTAAAAAATCTAAATCGTCTCAGTCCTCTTTTGATATGACCCTTCGATCCCATAAGGGTAGGTCAAATTCTTGATCCATCCTGGTTGGGTTGGGGTTGTTGGTCTCTTGCAGCCCGCTGGTTCTTGTTGGGGGTCCTTATTGTGTTGTAACCCATCCTTGGTTTGGCTATACTGTGTCTCATTTGTGTTATGTTTCTTTGAGTGGACTTTCAAGTTTATCTTTCGGTTCGGGTTGCAGGTCCTTCCAAAACCTGCCTTGTATAGGGTTTCGGGTCCCTTAAAACCTGTTTTTCCTTAATAAAAAACAACTAGCTCTAGCTGGGGAAAAAGACTTACAAGGATGTAAAAGGGACTCAAGATATTTGGTTAAAATAGAAACAAAGTCAAAGAAGAATGACCAAAAAGATATTGAAAGGACAAGAAGGCCACGTACCAAAACTAAGACAAAAAAAACTCCTAACTACTGATTTACAAATATAGGGGAAACCTATTTTAAATTTGATGCAACTTCAAATCTTTCCAAATGTAAGGAATAGGAAAGATTGTGTTATCAAGATATGCTAACTTGAAAGCATTATTTCCACATACTTAATTGATCTTGAAAGGTCCTTTCTATAGAGAATCATAATTTTTCATGGGTACCTCTACTGTCTCTTCTCTTATACCGAAGTAGCACAAAATCTCCCACCATAAAATTTGTGGGCCTAGTGTTTTTATGAAAGATGTTCATCACTCTGGCTTGATGCAAGGTAATTTTGTCCATCATCTAATCCCTTTGCTCCTCAATTTTGCTCAGATGCCTTATTCTTTTCTCTAGAAAACTCTAAAACTATTGCTCTTCTATGATAGTCTACAACTTTGTGGCTAATAAATCTAATGGTAGATGTAAAGCACTACCATTACCATATGCCAACTAGCCCCTAAAGCTTCATATATTTTCTTGTTCCAATTTCTTCGGTTTTCATCTACTGGCTTCTTCATGATGCACATTGTTTTTATTGTTGTATTTGGCATGTCCATTAACTTGAGGATAATAATTAGATGAATGTGCTAGTGTGATCCCATGCTCATAACAAGAAAGAAAAGTATAAGAAGATGAAAAATTTCAAGTTTTATCTATTACCAACTTCTGAGGTACTCCAAAATGCATCAAAATGATCTCTTTAATGAAATTGCATACCACTTCAAATGTTGTATGCTTCACTACTATGGCCTCCACACAATTTGTGAAGTAGCATGAGGCTATAAGTATATGAATATGACTAGCACTTGTGGTTGGATTGATTCCTCCTATAAAATATAATATCTAGGATCATCAAACTTTAGTATTGTGAACTTAGCCTTAGATTTTGGAACTAGGCATGTACCTTTTTATTTACATTGGGGGTTAGGGTATGTGACCAATCCATCTATATCTCTCCACCTAGGGCCTTACAAAAACTCCTACTTAATTCACATAATCTTCACTAGTTATCTAGTAATCTAGTAATTCATTTGTTTCTCAATTGCTAGTAAGAAATTAATCTATTTATGAAGGGGATGGTTGGGATTATCTATGGCACATCAAAAGAAGATTAAAAAATTTGATAATATTATTAGTATAAGAGGGAATTCCCATAGAAACAAGAATAACTAATTAGAAATAATTAATCGTTTCATTAATTTTAGAGAATGATATAGTATTGAGGCATAACAAACCTCACTTGGGAAGTGGAGTAGGCAATCAAGTTGGGTGTACAAAAATAAAAAAGCCAAAGGTCTTCAATATTACTTATACATGTAGATGATCCAAGATCCAAAGGTTGTTGAGAGATTTAACAATGACACAAAAGGAAATTGGAGACATCAATAGTGTAGAATAAGGGCATTATAGTTCAAGAAAAAAAAAAGATAGGATTGAGGAGATGGGATTATACAAAGGACATGTGGAGGTAGAAAAATAACATTAGTTGAGGCCAAAGGATGAGAGGGAGGTTGGAAGGAATCACAAGTAGGAAGTTAGTTGTGTAAAGGTGGAGATTTACAAGGGTAGAAATGGTCCATCCTGTTTCAATCATACTAAACTGTGGTAAAATATAATAGTTCAAAAATTACATGTGTATAGCTTCATTATTATATTTTATGTTCATTTAGACTAAGCACATTTATGTAATTTTTAATTATTTTGAGATGTTACCCCTAACCTATTTCCTACCCAATCATCTATGACTACCAAACTGATGTCATTAAGCCCCTCTTATTCAATGGATGACAATTGGGTAATAAATTAGGCATTTTATGGTTGGAGAAGATATGGCCCATTTCTCTTATTTTTCCCAAGGATTTTTTTATGTTGCTATATGTTCACTTCATTAATTGTTTGTGATATTGTGTCAAGGTATATTGGATCAAAAGTCAATAAGATACAAACAACAAAAACATGCCCCTACAAATTTATCAAACAATATAATTTGGAAAGAAAAAGAGATCACATGCAAATGGATACAAAAAATTATATTAATTCATGAAATAAGATTTATGTACATGAGAAAAGGAATAAAAGCCCACCCCAAAAAGTGGACAAGACTAGATAGTTGAATCCCACTAACTAAGAGTAGTGACTAGTTAACTTACTCAAAATTAACAAGAGGTAGTAAGATAACTCCCTGTACTAGGAAACCTAAGCAGGCTTAACATCAATTTAATATGAGATAAAATATGCACTAACACCCTACCTCAATCATAGCTTAGCTTGCACAAAGAAACTAGTCTTGGCAACTAGGCCTAATGAGGTACCTTTGTACATTACAATTTCTCATAAAGTGGAGAAAGGTTAAAAAGAAAATTGGAAATAATCCTCCAAAAAGAGAGAAAAGAAGGTGAAGAGGACTAGAACCCCCCAAACATGATGTTTTTTTGTTGAAGTAGATTGCATCCAAAGAAGCGCTTATAGATGAATAAACTTGTTTCTCCATAAAAGTCTTGGTGAAAATATTAACAACCTACTTCGAAGATTGAAGAATAAATTAGTCCAATGATTTAATCATGAAAAAGCTATAAAATATATTACATGTCAAAACTTTGTTCATTTGGTCACTAGTGTTGAATCAAATTCCTACATGTTTGGATGGTTCTCTTTTTGTCACAAAAGATGAATATGGGATAATTGAATGGAATTCCAAAATCATTGAGAATTCCCTAAATCTAAATAGCCTCAATAGCTATAGTAACAACTTCCTTTTACTTAGCTTATGAAGTTGATAAATCAATAGAATTTATTTTTATAGACCAATTGATAAGAATTCAATCTAGTCAGAAACCATAACATAAATTAGAAATACAATTTGTACTATTGCAAATTGTATCCTCATACAATTTCATACTCACTAGGGCCTCATTTTAGAGTTTTTTCCTTCCATGCCCCGATTATACTCAAACTAGTCCCAAATCTGTGATATGTTTTCTCTGCTTTAACTTTCATATATTATGTTAGTCTAGATGAGCTAAACTAGGCCTCTTGGACTAAGACATCTAGCCCTCTAGTCCTCATGGACTAGGACACTAGGTGCCATAGTCTAGGCTAAAAGAGCCCAATTTTCAACACGTTTCATGGGGTTAGGAATAAAAGAAAGTCTCCCTCATTTAAACATCTCTCAATTATAATTCTTTAGGAGCAATTTAATTCCAGTTGAGTAGGCAATCAAGCATCATTAAGGTAGTGAAAGAGAAATCAAGTATTCAAATTTTCAAATTTTGAAGATGCCATTGATGATCAATTTTATGTGAAGACATGCATGTCTTATGCATGACAACATCAACCTTTTTATGAAAACTTCAAAGAAAAGAACATTCATAAAGGATGGTATAACTGTTTAATTTAATATTTATTTCTAGATCTAGCCTCTCCATGCAAGGATAAGCTTTGTTTTCTATTTCACTCATCATAGGGTTAATTCCTAACTTGGGGTTTGACCTAGGAAAACCCCTATGAATCTAACACCATTTTTTCTCTCTTATGTGTGCAAGTTATAGGTTTATCAAAGAAGCAAGATAGATTCAGAAAGTGTAGAACTGAGGAAAAGAGAACCAAATTTTGAAGAAACACAATTTACCCTAGACATTGTACCTTAGCTATAGTGTTTCACAATTTTCCAACCAAATTTTAGGGAGGCACTTAGAGTGGCATCCTAATCTTGAATCTCTTTTTGATATGTGCATCAAACACTTGCAGCTACATAGTCCAATATTTTTGGGCTCAAATTGTATACACAATTTGCTCCTTGATTCTCATTTCTAGATCTGTACTTAAACTCAACATATCTAATATGAAATTTATTATTACTATAGGTTCCATCACCCTTTCCTTAGAAGTTGGTACTAAGTGCTTAGATGTTATCTTTGCCATTATCCCTACCTCGAAACAATTTTGTGTGAAGTTGGTACACCATTGGCTTGATTCCATGTCAGTTATCCCTTCTACCATTCACAAGTGTTTGAAGCTCCCTTACAATGGGCATGTTATAATGATCAATCATAGCTCTTATCAACACTTAAAAAACATGGATAGTTCACCCTTGATTTCTTTTCGCCTCAAAAGTCTCAACCTTTCCAACCTCATGAAGATGTCATTTTCCTATCTTATCAAAAGTTCAAATCTAAAATGATATCAGCCTTGGGTGAACTTAATGATTCTTCACCTATGGATGTGCATAATGTTAAACACAGAGTACCACTGAGAGGGGGGTGAATCAGTGGTTCCTAAAGCTCTTTTTTTTAAAAGCTACTTCAGAATACCATTTGTTATTTTAAGCACTAAACAGTCAAATTGGTAAAGCAAATGGGGAGATCAAAGAAGACAATCACACAGCTGCACTCCACAACACCAGATGTACGAGGAAAACCCAATATGGGAATAACCTCGATGAGAAATGTTGCTGGAGACTATTGCTCCAATCCAGCCTCACAAATGAAACACTGAATTACAAAGATTTAGGGCACCAACCCAAGGAGCACCAACCCTAGCACCAAGCTCCAACTTGGTGATGTATATTGAAAATATAATTTCGATACAGTTATGGCTTCTTGTTGCAAATGAATTCTGCAACTCTTGATCAAATAACTTACTATCGGTTGACAATCTTTTCTTCTCCACAAGATCTCACACTACCGGTTGTGATATCACTCTCTCTGATTCTTGCCCTCTCTTCTCTCTCTCTCACTCACAGTCTCACAACTTACTATGTCACACTTGGATGATGTCTTGCTCTACCACACCTCACCGGTTTGCTTAATTGTTGGACCTGCTACAGTTATACCTGTATTCAATCACTGTCGGTTAAACCCTCTCACCTGTTTGCTTTCTCACTCACTTTGCAACTTTCTTAGAATAAATTTTAAGGGAAAATGATCCTTCTTTGCACTTAAGCTCTCTTTTTCTTCTCTACAAGCATCAATCTTTTCTATTTTGAGCTTGTATATTTATAATCATGGTTCCTGCCAAGAATGCATTCAAACACTGTCGTGTTAGGTTTTCCTTTTCTAGCTCAACCTAAATCCCCTTTGATTTGATCTGCTTTTCAGGGATATGATCTTTATGACAACGATCAATCACCAGTCGAACTTCGCATTCCAATGTGCGTTTTCTAAATCTAGAGGCTTGCACCACGCTTTTCTGCTCTCTTTTTTTGTCACTCGCCATTTAATGGTTTTCTTGTTTCCTTCAACTATCAGGTACAAAGATCAAATCTTCTTGCAAGATCAATGCGATTGCTTTTCTAGCTAGCCTTCCTCGAGCCGCAATCTTTTGGCATCCTCCGTGACTCGTGGGTTTCTCATAAAAGCCAACCTGGATGCAGATTTGTTACATCAATGCACACTCCACCAACCTGTACAATACCTCCACCTGGCATCGAGCTGTCATGCTTGTCGACATCCTCCTTTGCTTGGATTCCTATGTCAGTTTGACATACTTTGTCGACCTAGGTTGACTATCAACCATCCTTTCAGTTTTGTTAACCGGTTGTCCACCGATTGTTGTGCCTTCATTCTGGTTTATGCCTTATTGGTAAGCCTTCTTTACTGGTAGATGACCTAAGTCATGTGTACTGGTAGCCTTCCTTCTGTCTGCTCACTCTCATGTGTATCACCATCATATCGGTCACCACTTCTAACTTACTGGTGACCTTGCCAAATCGGTTGACATCAATGACAACTTAGTGCCAAATTGCCAACAATCTCCCCCTTTGGCATTGATGTCAACTTACCACAAGACACTTCATACCAGTATATTTCTCCCCCTTGACACAATGACAAAGGGTATTGTACACTCCCCCTTTGATCCATACCGAGCTCCCCCTTTGACTGCTATGAACTCCTCCTGAACCACATGACTCCTTCTTAGGCAGATGACACAACTCCCAACTTGTGTCAAAGTTACTCAAAGGTGCTCACTGGTAATGGTTTGGTGAAAATGTTTGCGACTTGTTCGCCGGTAGGGACATAATCCATCCTTACCTCATGTCCTTCAACCTTCTCTCTGAGAAAATGATACTTGATAGCAATGTGATTTATTCTGGAATGCATCACAAGATTCTTTGCTATGTTGATTGCACTCGAGTTATCACACCGGATGAGAATAGGATCAATGATGTCCACCTGGATGTCCTTGAGGGTCTGCTTCATCCAAAGCACCTGAGAGTAGCATGTAGTAGCAACAATAAATTATGCTTCAACAGTTGATAGAGAGACTGAGTCTTGTTTCTTGCTATGCCATGAGACCAACCGGTCACCTAGGAAGAATGCACCACCACTTGTGTTCTTCCGATCATCAATGCAACTTGCCCAATTAGCATCAATGTATGCTTCCAAGATGAATTCCCCTTGTTTAGGGTACCACAATCCATAACTGAGTGTCCCTTGTAGTACCTAAAGATTGTGCTTACAACATTCATGTATGATTGCTTAGGTGTAGCTTGGAATCTGGCCACCATGCATAATGTTTGTACTATATCCGGTCTAGAAGCGGTTAGATACAATAGACTCCCTATCATGGATCTATACAAAGTTTGATCCATCACCGATGATTCATCATTCTTGCTCAATTTACTTTCGGTCACCATGGGGGTACTTACCTGTTTACAATCCTCTAGTTGGAATTTCTTCAACATTTCCTTTGCATACTTGATTTGTGAGATAAAGATTCCCTAATCTTGTTGTAAAATCTGCAAACCAAGGAAGTATGTCAATTCACCAAGCATTGACATCTCAAATTCTGACTGCATCTGATCAACAATTTTTTTACAGAGGATGTCCTTGTTGCCTCCAAAGATAATTTCATCTACATACACAACCACAATGATCATGTGGTTCCTATCTTTCTTTATGTATAAATTGTTGTCAACACTCCCCTTTTTGAATCCCTGCTCCTCCAGGTACTGATCTAATCTTGAATACCATACTCTAGGAGCTTGCTTTAGACCATACAGGGCCTTCTTCAACAGACACACAAATTTTTCATCATCATGCAACAAAAACCCTTCTGGTTGCTCCATGTACACTTCTTCTTCCAAATTTTCATTTAGGAAGGCAGATTTTACATCCATTTGATATACTTTATAACCCTTGTAGGCAGAGAAGGCTAGAAACATTCTAATTGCTTCTAGTCTAGCTACTGGTGCAAATGTTTCTTCAAAGTCAATTCCTTCTACCTGTGAGTATCCTTTGCACACTAGTCTAGCTTTATGCCTAACAATTTTACCTTCTTCATTCATCTTGTTTTGGTAGACCCATTTAGTGCCAATGATGTTCTTGTCTTCCGGTCTGGGGACTAATTCCCAAGTCTTGTTCTTCTCAATCTGCTGCAGTTCTTCTTCCATGGCATCCATCCATTCTTGTCTTTTGCAGGCCTCATTGAATGAGGTAGAGATTGACTTGTTCATCATTTCGGGCAAGTCTTCCTCTAGTCTGCACACCATCACTCTTATTTCCCAGAATTTGCTCTTCCGGATGTTTCAACTGCACATATCGATTGGGGGTCTTCTTGGATGCTTCTTTTGGTTCAATGTTTGTCTAAGCTTCATCACCTTCATCACCGGAATCATCATACCGATTAATCTGTGGTTGACTTCCTTTGTGCATATCCTCATCAACTTTTACATGCACACTCTCAATGCCTCTTCTTAGTCTTTTGTTGTAGCATTTGTAGGCCTTGTTGTTAGATGAGTAACCAAGGAAGATTCCTTCATCACTCGTGGAGTCAAAACTTCCTAGACCATCCATATCTCTCTTGATAAAACACTTGCTTCCAAATAATTTGAAGTATTTGATTGATGGCTTCCGGTCATACCACAACTCATAAGGTGTCATTCTGTTGTTTGTTCTTAATTGAACCCAATTCAAAGTATATGCAGCAATATGAACAACTTCCTTCCAATGTGTCTGGCATACTAGCCTCATTTAACATGGTTCTAGCCATCTCCTTAACGGTCATGTTCTTTCTTTCTACCACACCATTCCGTTGTGGTGTCCTAGGGGTTGAATATTTCCTTCTAATTCCATGTTTTTCACAATAATCTTCAAACTCATTTGATGTGAACTCTCCACTCCGGTCTGATCTTAGACATTTTAACTTGCACCCACTTTCTTTCTCCACCATTTTCTTAAAGAGCTTGAATTTGTCAAATGCTTGTGACTTATCTTGCAGGAAGGTGACCCAAGTCATTCTTGAGTAATCATCAATAAATAGCATAAAATATCTTTCACCGGCAAGAGCTCTTGTCTTAGTTGGACCACACAAATCTGTATGCACCATCTCAAGTGGTCTGGAGGTGTTGTTCTCTTTTGTCCTGAAACTCACTTTAATTTCTTTTCCTTTCACACATCCATCACAAAATGTGCTTACCGGTTTGATGATGGGTGGAATGTTACTAACACACCCCTTTCTGCTCACTGTAACTAAGTTATCAAAGTTTATGTCACCTAATCTTTGGTGCCACAACCAGCTTTCATCAACATGTCCTATCATGCATTGGGACTCATAGCATTCCTTCATATTATAAACATTTGCATTTGTTCTCTTTCCTTCTACCACGACCTGACCGGTACTGTCTTTCTTTATCTGGCAACCAGTTGAGTCAAAGATGAATTTATAACCTTTGTCACACATCTGACTCACACTCAACAGATTATGCTTTAGGCCTTCCACACAATATACATCATGTGCCTTCAATTTTCCATCAATGCTTAGAGTACCTTTTCCCTTTATTTTGATGGATGAGTTGTCTCTAAATCTTACTGAACCACCATTCCAGTCAACAAGTTTGATAAATTTATGTTTATCACCGATCATGTGATTGGAACAATCACTATCTACAACCCATAGATTTTTCCTTTCAGCATGTAAGGCATTCTGCACTATCAGACTTGATTCTACCTTTTCTTTTTCTTTCTCAACCCATACCAGCTTGGTACCCTTCTTCTTGTCAACTGCTATATTGTGTTCAAGTTTAGCTATCGATTCTTGATCAGGATTTGTCTTCTTCTGCTTGATTTTCCTATTTTTACAAAACCTAGCTATGTGTCCAAACTCTTGACAGTTATAGCATTCCACATTTTCATATAAAGATAAATCCTTAACATTATTGTGGGGCACTAGTTTATTCTTCCTACATTCAAAACTCCTATGACCATATCCATTGCACTGATAACAGACAACATTCATATCTCAGAGTGCATTAAATGGATTTCTACTTTCATAACTCATGGAGGGCTTATTGGTTAATCTACAGTCAGCTATTATATGACCAAATTTGTTACACCAGTAACAATAACCATGAAATTTAGAAACATACCGGTTAGGTTGCCTTGGTCTTGCAAAGCATTGCCCCATCGGGGATCTTCCCTTCATATTGTTGACTTTGGTGAATCCTTCATGGTCAGCTCTTGCATTTCTCATTGGATCTGCATGTTGGTACGATGAGTCTGACCTCCGGTTAATTGCTTGTGTATACCAGTTTGTGTGGCGATTTCCAACAGCATCGACATATGCCTTTTTACCGGTATCCTTGCCTACAATGAATTTCCTCTTTTCTTCACCTTCATTTGAGGAGGTGAATTTTATTTGTTTATCGGATGTGTCTTTGTTGTTTGAACTTTGACCTTCTTCAAAGCCTAAGCCAGTAGTATCTTTGGATTGCTTATGTTTGCTCAACATCTTGTCTAAGGCTTCAGTGTTGCCTTCATACTTGCTCCTTACTTTCTTCAAGTTCCTTTCTGAGCTTCACTATTTCCACTTCCAAATCTTGATGCTTGGACTTTTCCTTCTTCATCAGATCAGAGGATGTAACTTCACATATTCTCTTGGTTTCTTCTAGTTGTAGTTTCAAGTCAGATTTGACTTGACTGGACTCATCCAAGGATTGCTTCAAGAGACCTTGTTCATCTACTGCTGCGTGCTTGACCTTCTTGAGTTCTCTTCTTGTTTTACTCAGTTCCTCAAGAGCACTTATAAGCTCTCCTTCTAAATCCACTTCAGCCTCAATATCCTCTTCTTCCTCATCTTCACCAACTGGTTCATCAAGTGTCATAAAGAGGTTAGCTTTTATGTCATTCTCATGGCAGTCATCTTTCGATTCACTTTCTTCATCTGTGACATCATCTTCAATAGTATAGAGGTTGTTCTGCTTCTCGTAGCCTCTCCTTCCTTGTCGGTAGACATTTCTTTCTCTATCTTTCCAAACAGATTTTCTAAACTCTCTTGACTCATCTCCATCAGTTTCATTGTAAGGACATTTTGTAGCAAAGTGTCCAACCTTACCATAGTTGAAACATTTGAGTGGTAGCTTTACTTTATACTTGCTAGATCCTCTTTTGAGATTTCTGACAAAGTTTGCTACCTCTGCATCAGAGTCTTCACCGGATCCTTTATGAGCAGCTACTTCTTTGCCCTTTTGGGTGGTGTTGAACGCTGCTTTTTTTCTTTTAGGATGTTAATGCATTAGTAGCTTCTGCAAGATAAGATTTTCCTAACTTGTTAATCTCCTCTATTTTGTTTTGGTTTACTCATCTATACTATTAGATTATTTGATTTATGCTTTCTGAACTGAATATATTTATCAGACTGTAACCTTTGATCTTGATCATGATATCGATATTGGATAAAAATGAATTAGATCGACGACCTTCTTAACATAGTTAAGCGTCGATCTAAATGATATCGAGCTAGTAACTTGATAGCATATTAATGTCGATTCATTTATGAATCGGCATTAATATACTATCGGGGTATTAACCCGATAGCATATAATGCTATTAGTTATTGCTTTTGTTTGCCTTGACACCAATTGATTATCAGGTGTGTTTATAATCCATTATCATTTCCTTTGACACAGATTCATTATCGGGTGTGTTTATATCGATCTGTTAACATATACAAATGGCACCGATTAGTTATCATAAACATCGAAGTGAATCGGTAGACAATCACGACCAAGTGACATCTTGGTCGGACATGTCTAAAAGACATGTCCGATCAAGGTGCCACTTGATCATGGTTGTCTTGCTATATATACATCATTCAAAAGAAAAGGAAGACATTGAAATTGATACATGTTCATCCTTCAGACTTGCAGAAAAGAAAGACGATAATATTATTGTCATAATAATAATACCAAAAATCAGAAATACACTATCTAGCATATAACTTGTTTATTAAATTGGAAATTGCAATAACTTTTACATGGTATCAGAGCCAAGTTGATCGAACTTGAGGCTATTCAATTTTGTGAATAATTTAAGAACAAGGTTATATACTACATCACATTTCTCCAATGGCCAGCGCTATCAGATTCGAAGACAGACTCAGAGGTGGCGATGATTTTTCAGTCTGGAAGTTCAAAATCCAAATGATCTTAAAAGAGAACAAAGTAGATTCATTTGTTCAAACTAAAAATGATCAACCTGAAAATGAACCTGACAAAACCGCATGGATTGAAGGAAATGAAAAAGCCATCAAAATAATAGTTGATGAGGTGAGAAAAAACATAATGCCCATCATAAGAAAACATCAGACAGCCTATAAAATGTTCAAAGCACTTGAAAGCACATTTGAAATATCGAATGCAAGTCGAACTCTGGCATTAAAACGAGAAATAAATCATATCACCATGAACAAGGGGGAGACAATCAACGCCTACTTTATGCGGATATCAACTCTAAGAGATGAACTAGCAACTCTGGATTACGAGATCAAATCCAAAGAGTTAACACTCATTGCTCTAGATGGGTTGCCTAGTGGATGGAGTACATTCGTCCAAGGCATCAGTGCAAGGTCCAAATATCCTAAGTTTGAAAGATTAGGGGACGATTGTCTCCAAGAAGAATCAAGATTGAACAAGATGGGAGTAAAACAAAAGAACATAGATGAAGACCTTCAAGTCCTAAATACTAACACAAATAAGATAGGTATATCATTGCAACTCGAAGGAGTACTGTATGTCACCGGCATCAAGAGAAATCTAGTCTCCATATTAGCCCTAGAAGATAACGGATACAGAGTAACCTTCATGGAGAACAAGGTGTTGGCTTGGCCGAAAAATTCTTCCATCAAGAAAGCTAAAGTCATTGGTCAAAGACGAGGCTATTTGTATGAGTTGTGCACAGAGCCCAACCTAGTCCTGATTCACGAAGCAACAAATGTGAATGAGGTCTAGCATAGAAGACTAGGCCACTTGAATTATAGAGCTTTGTCATCTATGGGAAACCTTGTCATAGGTTTACCTAAGTTGCAGCAATATCATTCAGAGGCATAGAAGGGATGTGCCCTAGGTAAAAATATCAAGGGTCTCTTCCATAATAGTACTAGGAAAACAAGCAAAGTATTAGAATTAGTTCATTCTGATGTATGTGGACCTATGTCCGCTCCTTCTCTAGGAGGATGTTTGTATTATGTAATATTTGTTGATGACTACTCTAGGAAAACTTGGATCTACTTTCTGAAGTGTAAAGAAATAGAAGAGATCCTTAGTAGGTGTAAAGAGTTTAAATCACTTACAGAAAACTACTCAGGTAATAAAATCAAAACCCTAAGAACTGATAATGGGGGGGAATACACATCAGAATTATTTAAAGATTTTTGTAAAAACTCAGGGATTAAGAGAGAGCTAACAATACTTTATAATCCTCAACAAAATAGGGTAGCTTAGAGGAAAAATAGGACAATTGTAGAAGCTGCCAAAGCCATGATTCTTGATCAGAATCTAAATATCAATCTTTGGGCAAAAGCAACTAACACTGATGTGTATATCCAAAACAAATGTACTCACTCACATCTTGAAGATAAAACTCCTGAGGAAGTATTTACAAAACTAAAGCCAGATATCAGCCACCTTAGGATATTTGGGTGTCCTGTCTATATACATGTACCTAAAGAGAAAAGACTAAAACTAGAACCTTCTAGAAATAGGGAAATACTTGTAGGATATAGAGAAACATCCAAAGCCTATAGAATATATATATATGGTCAGAAAAATATTGAACTTAGTAGGGATGTAATATTTGAAGAAGACTTAGCCTTCAAAAGAGCCCTAAGTACAATAGAGCCTGAAATTTATATCCCCACTCCTAACATAGAAGAAGACCCCACTCCTGAGCTTCAGAGGGAGAATCTTGAGGAAACCATAGGTGAAACTTCAAACCCACCTAAAGAAAACCTCAAGAAAAGACCTCTATGGGCCACCAAGACTGTAGCAAAAGCTCAGAAGTTTGTTGCTCCTTCAGGAACCTTCAGGGAAAGCAAAAGAGCTAATAAATTCACTAGTTATGTTGCTCTTATGAATAATCTTTCTAAAACTGAACCAAAAAATGTATCAGATGCACTTAAACATCAAGTATGGAAGGATGCCATGTCTAAAGAGTATCAATCCATTATGAAAAATGATGTTTGGGAGATTGTTCCTAGGACAACCAAGAAATCTGTGGTTTCATCTAAATGGTCATTCAAAATCAAACATGTTGCAGACGGCAGTATTGAGAAATGCAAGGCCAGATTTGTAGCCAGAGGAGGATTCTCACAAAGAGAGGGAATAGACTATGAAGAAACCTTTGCACCCGTTCCTAGGTATACATCAGTGAGAGCTGTATTAGCCATTGCAGCAGCAAAAAGATATAAGGTACACCAAATGGATGTTAAGACAACATTTCTAAATGGTGAGATCTCAGAAGAAGTCTACCTAGAGCAACCTGAAGGTTTTGAAATTTATGATGCAGAGTCTCATGTGTGCAAATTCAAGAAAGCTCTCTATGGGCTTAAACAGACCCCAAGGGCCTGGTATGAAAGAATTGACACCTATCTCTCAAGACTAGGCTTCTATAAAAATGATGCAGATCCTAATCTCTACTACAAAAGAAATAAAGATGAAATGCTAATGTTGATTTTATATGTTGATGACTTATTAATCACAGGAAATGATCATCTTATAGATCAATGCAAGAATGATCTATCCAAAAAATTTGATATGAAGGACTTAGGACTCCTTCATTACTTCCTAGAATTAGAAGTATGGCAGAATTCTGACAATATTATACTAAACCAAGGAAAGTATACCTTGGACATCTTGAAGAGATTCGGAATGCATAACTGCAGACCTATGACATCTCCCATGGAAACAAATTTACATAAACTTAGGTGATATCTTGTCATAATGAAATGATAAATCTTTTATATCACATGATTAGGTGATACTCTATGTCACATGCTTAGAGTGATGTTTTATATTTGTATATTATGTTCTGATGATACTTCATATCATATGTATAGATGATATATATTCTTAGAGACTGACATTATGGAAAAAGAAATGTGATGCAAGTTACTTTATCTATCTTCCAAAGCTAAGAGGGAGTGTTAATGCATTAGTAGCTTCTGCAAGACAAGATTTTCCTAACTCATTAATCTCCTCTATTATGTTTTGGTTTACTCATCTATACTGTTAGATTATCTGATTTATGCTTTCCGAACTGAATATGTTTATCAGACTGTAACCTTTGATCTTGATTATGATATTGATATTGGATAAAAATGGATTAGATCGACGACCTACTTAACATAGTTAAGCGTCGATCTAAATGCTATCGGGCTAGTAACCCGATAGCGTATTAATGTCAATTCATTTATGAATCGGCATTAATATACTATCAAGGTATTAACCCGATAGCATATAATGCTATTAGTTATTGTTATTGTTTGCCTTGACACCGATTCATTATCGGGTGTGTTTATAATCCATTATCATTTGCTTTGACATCGATTCATTATCGGGTGTGTTTATATCGATCTGTTAACATATACAAATGGCACCGATTAGTTATCATAAACACTGAAGTGAATCGGTAGAGAGTCACGACCAAGTGACATCTTGGTCGAACATGTCTAAAAGACATGTCCGATCAAGGTGCCACTTGATCGTGGTTGCCTTGCTATATATACATCATTCAAAAGAAAAGGAAGACATTGAAATCGATACATGTTCATCCTTCAGACCTGCAGAAAAGAAAGACGATAATATTATTGTCATAATAATAATACCAAAAATCAGAAATACACTATATAGCATATAACTTGTTTATTAAATTGGAAATTGCAATAACTTTTACAAAGGAAGCATCACCAGTTGTTCTCATCTCATAGGTTGTTAGTGAGCCAAATAATTCATCCATTGAAAAGATCTTCAGAACCTTTTCTTCTTCTATGGCAGACACCTTTGTATCATACTTAGGTGTAAGAGACCAAAGTACCTTCTTTACAAGGATCTCATCTGCAATTTCTTCACCAAGCCCTTTGATGGTATTCACAGTTTCATCAAATCTGTGAAGATAATCTGCAATCTTTTCATCATCCTTCATCTTGATGCCTTCAAGTTGGCCCCTTAGTGCTTGTAGCTTGGCCTCTTTGACTTTTGCATCTCCTTCAAATAATCTCTGCAATTTATCCCAAGTTTCCTTGGCTGATGCATAGTACGTGACTTTGACAAAGTCATTATCAGATAGTCTGTTCAAGATAGCATGTTTGGCCTTTACATTGTTCTCATGCTCTTTGGCATACGCATCAGTGGGAGGAACACTAGGGACATCATATCCATTCTTGACAGACATCCACACATCAAAACAAAGGGAGGAAACATAGGTCTCCATTCTTCTGCTCCAAAAGGCATAGTTGGATCCATCAAACATGGGGGCTTTTGAGGAAGCAGACTCATTTCTTGCCATCGTGTTCAAGTCCAAAAACTACCCAAGGTTTATAAACAATCGGGAACCTAGTCTCTGATACCAATTGTTAAACACAGAGTACCACTGAGAGGGGGGTGAATCAGTGGTTCCTAAAGCTCTTTTGTTTTTAAAGCAACATCCGAATACCAGTTGTTATTTTAAGCACTAAACAATCAAACTGGTAAAGCAAATGGGGAGACCAAAGAAGACAATCACACAACTGCACTCCACAACACCAGATGTATGAGGAAAACCCAATATGGGAAAAACCTCGGTGAGAAATGTTGTTGGAGACTACTGCTCCAAACTAGCCTCACAAATGAAACATTGAATTTAAAAGATTTAGGGCACCAACCCCTACTGATTTAGGGCACCAACCCTTGCACCAAGCTACAACTTGGTGATGTATATTGAAAATACAATTTCGATACAGTTATGGCTTCTTGTTGCAAATGAATTCTGCAACTCTTGATTAGATTACTTAATGTCGGTTGACAATCTTTTCTTCTCCACAAGATCTCACACTACCGATTGTGAGATCACTCTCTCTGATTCTTGCCCTCTCTTCTCTCTCTCTCACTCAAAGTCTCAAAACTTACTATTTCACACTTGGATGTTGTCTTTCTCTACCACAACTCATTGGTTTTCTTAACTGTTGGACCTGCTACAGTTATACTGGTATTCAATCACTGTCGATTGAACCCTCTCACCGGTTTGCTTTCTCACTCACTCTACAGCTTTTTTAGAATAAATTCTAAGGCAAAGTGATCCTTCTCTGCACTTAAGCTCTCTTTTTCTTCTCTACAAGCATCAATCTTTTATGTTTCGAGCTTGTATATTTATAATCATGGATTCCCGCCAAGAATGCATTCAAACACTACCGTGTTAGGTTTTCCTTTTCTAGCTCAATCGGAATCCCCTTTGATTCGATCTTCTTTTCAGGGATATGATCTTTATGACAACAATCAATCACCAGCCGAACTTCACATTCCAATGTGTGTTTTCTAAATCTAGAGGTTTGCACCATGCTTTTCTATTTTTTTTTGTCACTTGCCATTTAATGGCTTTGTTGTTTCCTTCACCTATCAGGTACAAAGATCAAATCTTCTTGCAAAATCAGTGCGATTGCTTTTCCAGCTAGCCTTCCTCGAGCCGCAATCTTCTGGAATCCTCTGTGACTTGCGGGTTCCTCATAAACTGCATGCAGATTTGTTACAGCGATGCACACTCCACCAACTTGTGCAATAGCTCCACCTGGCATCCAGCTGTCATGCTTGTCAACATCCTCCTTTGCTTGGATTCCTATGTCAGTTTGCCATAATTTTTCAACCCAGGTTGACTATCGGTTTAGCTTATCTTACCAATATGACCATCAACCATCCTTTCAGTTTTGTTCACCGATTGTTGTGCCTTCATTCCGGTTTATGCCTTACCAGTAAGCCTTCTTTACCGGTAGATGACCCGAGTCGTGTACCGTTAGCCTTCCTTATGTCTGCTCACTCTCATGTGTATCACCATCATATCGGTCACCACTTATAACTTATCAGTGACCTTGCCAAACCGGTTGACATCAATGACAACTTAGTGCCAAATTGCCAACAGATAATCCACCTCCACATCTCGAACTTGGACTTCTTCCTAATCAATTATTCCTCGTATATATGTTGCAGTTCCACCTCCTAAATATTATAAAGGTCAAAGATAAAAGTTCCCAACATCCTGTATCTCTCAACCTCGTGAGGTTTCTTCCATTTGTACTTCTACAAAGGAAGAAAAGAAGCCTATGTTGAGTATTTCCCAACCTTCCCAAGCTTCAAGTTGTAAGAAGAGAAATCACTGAGAGAACATCAATGAAGATCTTGTGCTAAGGCTCGTGTTGTTTCCCCTAAGTTGTTGAATGTTGACTTCATCCCATTTGCCCAACCTTCACCTAATCCTAGTGAGGAGCTTTCTCTTGATCATTCTCATCAAAAATTGAAATTATCCTATGCAAAATGATTCTTCTTCTTCATCTCCTTTGTGCATGGGATATCCTATTGTGATTAATTTGGATGATGATGTTGATAATAATAATGTGGAAGGCTAAATTTGTTTATGATTCCTTATGTTGCAATAAGGATTTAATTTCTCAGCTTAATATTGTGTGGAACTCTAACTGCTCTAACAAGGAATGGAAAAATGTTTTTACTATTTTATGGATAGTAATTTTGTGCCCAAGAAGAAATACTTTAAATGGTTGTTTCTTTAATTAGCTATTAAAAACAGTGAACAAGACACTGATATTTGTAGTTTTTGCAGGATATTCAAATCCACTACTCATATATTATTTGAATGTGTCATCGCTAAAGAAGTATGGAACACATTTGGTGTTAAATACTTTGATATTATTTCTTATCATGATATTATTTATGGCTTCATAAAAGGGCTTAAAGGGAATGCAATTTTTTCTAGTTTATGTTACCTTGTGAAAATTTGTGGCAAATTTGGACTCTTAGAAATGAGGAAAAACATCAAGGTAAGGGAAAGTTCCTTACTGAGTCTTTCAGAAGACTCGTCTTTTATAATGTTGATATGTTGGTTACCATAGTTATGAAGTTGGCTAAAAATAAATTTGAGAGATTCATACAACATGCAACCATAAGAGTTTATACCGTAGAGTTATCACATGGGTACACATGGTCATGGTATAGGGAGGAGCACACTTCTTTTGTGAGAGAATTACAGACCTTCATGCAAGAACTCAATGAAGGAAGAAAACTATTTAGAAATCAGTAAGAGACTTTGGTAGAGGAAAAAATGGAGAGACATATTGTCTCCCCCCAATAGCAGACTTGGAGAATTGGAACAAGAGCATAACTTCATACTCATTCTACAGTAGGGGCAAAATTTGGTGTTGTAAATTGTATCCGAATAAAAGCACAATGTTGTGTCACACTTTTATAAAGGAAGTGGCCAACACAACTAAAACTGTTTAACTTCGATCACACAAAAGTGACATTTCTAAATTGAATTTCAAAATGATGTAAATTGATAAAATATAGAAATATTAATGAATTTTATGTCAGCTAATTTTTTTAATTTAAAAAAAAAATTGACATTTGTTTTACATTCAAAGACAAAAATTTTATTGCTGAAAAATGCTAAAAATATAGGGATTCTAGTCAGCATCACCAAACAAAATGAAAATGAACCTATTTTTTGCTGATTTTAATTTTTCAAATAGAGGACATATATATGCAGTGTTAAAAAAAATTGATTTATATTTTTCTCATAATAATATTTTTAAGTCCAATATAGCTAAATTTGGTAGTTTTCATTCAGCGTCACCTTTTGTCTACTAAATCTATAATTATCAAAAAACAAATTATACTCTTTTGGAGAAGATTCTCTTATCTAGAAAAAAATTGATTTATATTTTTCTCATAATAATATTTTTAAGTCCAATATAGCTAAATTTGGTAGTTTTCATTCAACGTCACCTTTTGTCTACTAAATCTATAATTATCAAAAAACAAATTATACCTTTTTAGAGAAGATTCTCTTATCTAGTGAAAGATATAATATCATTTAATTATTTTTTTAAAATTTCTAATTACCTTCGTTTTGAACTTTAAAAACCTATTTACAATGTTTAATTAATAAAACATATTAAAATTAATCAAAATACTGAAAAAATATGTCTAGATTCATGATTTCGAGCTCTAAAAAAGTGTATTTTTTAATTTTTGTAAAAAAATATTCTGCCTGAAAAAAATCGAGCAGAAGTGAAGTTTTAGAAATGCAAACAAAATAGGTGATTTGGCTACCACATCACCTGCCACATAGGGGATTCCAATCTAACTCAGCCCGACCAGATTGAGTTCGGCCAAACTATTTTGAATTTCTTTGAAAAATTTGAGCTCAAGTGCTCACATAAAGCACCTAAATGGCACCAGTAGTCTAGCTGAACTAAGTTCGACCGAACTCAATTTGGCCAAACTCTTGGCGCCATTTAGACGCCACGCCAATGACATGAGGCGCCACGTGGTAGGGTGGTAGTCCAACCGAACTACCCCTAGTTAGCTCCAAATGTGACACAGCTTCGTGCTTTTGCCCATCCTAATATAATTTCATACTCACTTGGGCCTCAATTTAGTGTTTCTGCCTTCTCTATGCTAATTATGCTTGATTCTACTCAAACTAGTGCCAAATTTATGATCTTTGCTCTTTCTTTTTACTTCCAATCCTTGTCTCATCCAGGATGGACAAGACTATACTTCCTCAAACCCTATTCCTCATGGACTAGAGCACTAGGCACCATAGTCTAGGCCAAAAGGGCCCAATTTTGAATCCTCTAATGCTTGAAAAAAGTTGAGAGGGAAATTATTTTTTATGTCGGCCTTCTTCACAATTTTAGACACATTTCATAGGGTTAGGTATAAAATTAAGTCTTATCCCCTCATTTGGAACATCTCCCAATTCAAATTCATCAAGAGAAATTCCAGTCCAATTGAGCAAGCAATCAAGCATCATTATGACAATGAAGGAGATGTCAAATATTCAAATTTCCAAGCATTCAAGATGACACCGATAATTAATTTTATGTGTAGACATGCATGGATTCTACATGAAGACATCCACCTTTTAGTAAACAATTCAAGGAAAAGGAAATTCATAAAGGAAGGTATGACACTTCAATTGACATTTCATTCATCATATGGTTAATTTTAACCGAAGGTTTGACTCAGGAAAACCCCTATCAAACCAACACCATTTTGCCTCTCTTATGTGTGCAGATTATAGGTTTATTAGAGAAGCAAGATATATTCAAAAAGTGTAGATTAAGACAAAGAGAATTAGATTTTGAAGAAGCAAAACCCCTAGATGTTGTATTTTAGCTACAATGTCCAATACTTTTTTGATGAAATTTTAGGGAGATAATCAAAATGACATCTTGATCCTTTCAGCGTTGTAAATTGTATGCCTTTAATTAAGGTGTTCGATTTCACACTATCCTAACATTCATTTTTGTATTTTGCACTCCTATATGCAGCGTCGGCCTTTATTGTATTAAATTGATGTTTAATTCGATATTATGATTCCTAGTTCACTTTAATACATCAACACATTATTAATTGGGCCCATATTTTAAGTTTGCCCTTTATCTTATTTCATTTCATGCTTATATGGGTCTTATGTCATTTCAAAGTTCAATGCACCTTTTTGCACATCTAATTATCATTCTTGGAAAAAGCATATTAAAGTTTGATTATATTAATAGTCAATTAACTGGTTTAGGAGTTAAACTAGCTTATATACGTTTAATTCGTCTCATTCTTAAAAAATTCCTTCCTTGTCCATTTTAGCAATCTATTACTAATATCCATGCTCAGCTTGCTATTCCTAGTTTAGCTACTCAGTTAACATGATATTTTTCATAATTTATCACGTCAAGAGGAAGCTAAATTAATTCAATTTGGTACTCTTAAAAGCAGTGAACATGCTTTTATGTATACAAATCAAAATCATAATAATCATTTTAAATCCAATAATAATAATCATGATAATCATTATTGTAATAATAAATTTCATTCTAAATCCTATAATAACAATTCTCATAATAATCAAAAGAATAATTATTCTAAGAGGCCCCATTGTACGTATTGTGGTGTGGATGGTCATGTGACTAGTAATTGTTTAAAGAAGCAAAATGGTAAAAAACCCTGAACCAAAATAATCAAAATAATCAACAACATAAACCTAATTATAAGAAGGGTAATCATAATGATAACTCATCTCATCATGCATTTACTTGTAGTTACAATGTTTCAAAGCCTCTTGAATATATTATTGATTATGGTGCATCTCAACATGTTACTTCTCATAAAGAATTTTTTGATTCTATGCATCCCGATACTTCAAATATTCTTGTTCAACTTGCTAGCAATTATACGTGTAAAGTAGAAGCTATTGGTGATGTTAATGTTCCTAATGGTAAATTACATGATGCTCTTTACGTTCTTGAATTAAAATCAAATTTGTTTTCTATTGCTAAGCTTGGCCAAGATTATAAGATTGAATTCTATAAAGATGTGTTATATTATTGATCCAAAGCATAACCAAGTTATTGCTAATGCTAAAATGGACAATGATAACTTATTTAAATTTTATGAGTTTTCTCAATCAAAGTATTCTTTGCTTACTACCATTGATTTTAATGTTTGGCATGAAAGACTAGGCCACGTATATTCTAATAATATTGCCTTGATGCAAACAACAAATATGGTAGATGGATTGCCTAGCATTGTTTCTTGTAAGATTGTGTGCACAGGTTGCATGAGTGGTAAGATGCATAGAGAGCCCTTTCCTCATGGTCAATCATGGAGGGCAAATCATAAATAGTACCTCGTTTATAGTGGCCTTTTGGGACCCATGGAGAATAGCTCCACAAGGTATGCACTTATTGTAATGGTGGGAAAATGATGAGTGATAGATCAAGAGGAAAACTACCATTTCCCTCAAAGAGAGATGAGAGTTTCACTATTGATTATCCTTCAAGCACTTTTCACCATTACATTAGGAAGAAGGGGATGAGATAATTCACTAGATTCAATCTCTCCACACAAAGATAATAGATTGAATTGAGAATGTTAGGATGATTCCCTTTTTCCTTGTTTGAGATGGAAAGGAAATTGATTGAATTATGTAGTGCAAAAGTGACAAAGAATTGATTATAACTTGATATCAGAATATGGGATGAAGTTGTGCACCTAGATCTGGCAATAAAATGTCGAGATGAAGTCACCCAAGAATTTGAGGAAAATTTGCTCAAACCGTGGCGAGAATGTACACCGTCCTTTGAAAAATCCACGAAACAAAAAGGGCTTTTTTGCCTCTGCAAATGAAGCTCGAATCCGAAAGTACAGTTGCGCACCTCAAGGGAGGTTGTAGTAGCAATGTTGATAGAAATGCTTGTGTGGAATTGTATGTTGAAATCAATCTCCTCTTCAATGGTTGAATCCTTGACTTGAATGCAACACCTAGTCTTGAATGGAGACTTGAGAATGCTCAATGCTGGAAAAAAATGATTGAATGCACTTGAATGTTTAATCGTTTCTGCAACATGACCTTATCAAAATTCCACTTATGCAAATGAGAGGATGAATGTCCCTTAAATACATGTTGGTGGATTTGAATTTCATCATGGGCCAACATTGGGGGAGTTTCCCTACTGAGGCACAACCAACAATGCAACCCTAGGAAGGGTCCTGCCCCAAAATAGGGCAGGGACAAGGGCGCCACGCTCCTATCCAGGGAGGACAAGGGATCCACACCCCTATCCAAGGGGGGACAGTGGCACCATGCCCCTATCCTACCCATTTTTCCAGAGCAGAATGCGGACGGGGTGATGCAAAGGCCAAGGAAGAAGTTGTTTTCACAAGCTGAGCAATCTACGGTCTCGGATCAAGCTAGATGATTTGAGTTCGCATGCGTGAGGACCCTGATGCAATCAAAAATTGCTAGGGTCGCAATTTTATGACACTACATTTAGCCCCCACTTTAGCAGGAGTATAAGTGTACGCCAATACTGTCAATAAAGTACAAGGAAACAAGATTGAAAGACATTTACCACGTCAAGGAGGCAAGATGCGCCAAGCCCCCAATGGACTTAGGATCTTACAACTTCGATTGACAAAGTAAAAGGGAAGATCGAGAAGGGGAGAACCATGACTGCAAGTAGCAAAGTTCCCTTCACTATGAGTCATGAAAGCAAGGATACAAAAGATTACCAAGCAAAACAAAGTTCATTAGGTAATTCTAAGTATCACAAGAAGGAAAGTATGAGTGGAGTGTGCGCCCCCACGTTAAAGCGATCACAGGTGCCTTATCGAAAGTGATTGCTTTAAGGTAGGATACACCCAAGAGAGAGAAGGAAGGGAGCACGTTATTGCAAGGATTTGGCCCCCAATCGAGGTATAAACCCAAGGATAATGAACACAAAACACGAGGTAGTGTCACTTTCCTCGGGGTCAGTATTGCATACACTCCGCTCATAGAACCAATGTTGACATGGCTAGATGTTTATTGCATGCTAAGAATATGGATTATAAATTTTGGGCTGAAGCTATGGCTTGTGCTACTTATCTTATTAATAGAACACCTACCAAAGCCTTAAAGAATATAACTCCTAAAGAGGCTTGGTCCAATAGAAAGCCCAATTTAAAGCATTTAAGGATTTTTGGTTCCATTGCTTATGTTCATAAACCTAAACAAAAGAGGCACAAATTATATTCTAAATCTTCTCCTTATATATTTGTTGGTTATGATGAACATCTAAAGCATATAGAGTTTACAATCCTATAACTAACAACATTAAAGTTGCTACAAATGTTTGTATTGCTGAAAATGGTATTCATGATTGTTCTAATGTGCATCTATTTCTAAAAGTGATAGTGATGATGATCATGATAATTCTACTCCTAATGATTCTTCTAGTGATGATTCTATTTCTTCCAAAAGGAAGCCTAAATGGTTTAAGACTTTGATTCAAAAAAGGGATGATTATTTAGCTAGAATGGATAAATTTAAGGTTAGAAGAATAAATTATTGCAATTATGCTTTGATGTCTACTATTATGAATTTAAATGGTCCTAATTCTTTTGAGCAAGCTAAAAATCACCCTCATTGGCAAGAGGCTATGCAAGAATAATATGATACTTTGCTTGCTAACCAAATTTGGGATTTAGTTCCTTTACCTCAAGGTAAAAACCTTGTTTCTTGTAAGTGGTTATATAAAACGAAGTTGAATGCAAATAATTTGAAGTTACTAAGTTTAAAGCTAGATTAGTTACTAGAGGTTTTTCTCAAATTGAAGGTTTAGATTATAATATGAATTGGTCTATTTATCAAATGGATGTTAAAAGTGTTTTTCTAAATGGTGATTTACATGAGAAAATTTATGTCTCAACCTCCTGGTTTTGTTAAGGAAGGTAATGCACATTTAGTTTGCAAGTTAAAGAAATCAATTTATGGTTTGAAACAATCTCCTAGGGAATAGTATTCTAAGATTAATGCATTCTTTATTTCTCAAGGTTTTATTAGAAGTAAAAATGATCCAAATTTATATATTAAACATAGTGAAGATGACACTGTGATTATTATTTATATGTAGATGATTTAATTCTAACTTCGAGTTCCAATAATTTGATTTCTAAAATTAAGTTTCAACTCAATCAAAAAAATTTCAAATGATTTATTTGGGATTATTATATTGTTTTTTGGAAAAGCGAATTTGACAAACAAGTAATGGTATTTTTCTATTTCAAAGTAAATATGCTCAATATCTTTTAGACAAGTTTAAAATGAATTATGTTAATCATGTTTCTACTCCATGTGAATTAGGCACAAAGTTAATGCTTGATATCTAAACTCCTTTCGTTAATGTTACTTTATATAGACAACTAGTTGGAAGTTTAAATTATTTAACTCTTACTAGACCAAATATTGCTTATAGTGTGGGTTTAGTTTCTAGATTTATATCTAAATGTCAGCAAACTCACTTTAAAGTTGCAAAAATAATTTTGAGATATATTAAAGGAACTCTTAATGTTGGTTTATTTTATGATACAAACTGTGATTTTACTTTAAAAAGATTTACTAATTTAGATCTAGAGGGAGATCCCAATTATAGGAAATCTACTTGTGAATATTGTTTCTTTGTTGGTTCAGGTGCTATTTCTTCGAATAGTAAAAAACAACAATCTACTTCACTGAGTTCCACGGAACCTGAATATAAAGGATGCACTAATGCCTCTAAAGAAGCCTTATGGCTTAGAAGATTACTTGAAGATTTGAGGCTACTTTGAAACAAGATCCAACACCTTTGTATTGTGACAATCAAAGTGCCATTGCCTTGGCTAATAATCATATCTTCCATGCAAGGACCAAACATATTGCTCTCCAACATCACTTTATTACAGAATAAATTGAAAACAAACAAGTTTCACTTCTATATTGCAAGGGCGAAGATCAAGTTGTTGATATTTTAACAAAGCCACTTTGTAGAGAAAAGTTTCAATTTCATTGTAAAAATCTTGCTTTGCAACCCATTGAAAGGTTTGATGTAAGCTCCCCAAGTAAAGCTTAAGGGGGGATGTCAAATGAAGGAGATGCCAAATATTCAAATTTTCAAGAATTCAAGATGACACCGATGATTAATTCTATGTGTAGACATGCATGAATTCTACATGAAGACATCCACCTTTTAGTAAAGAATTCAAGGAAAAGGAAATTCACAAAGGAAGGTATGACATTTCAATTGAACATGTATTTCTAGATCTAGCCTCTACCTTGCAAGGGAAACCTTCATTTTCCATTTCATTCATCATATGGTTAATTATAACCAAAGATTTGGCTTAGGAAAACCCCTATCAAACCAACACCATTTTACCTCTCTTATGTGTACAGGTTATAGGTTTTTTCAAAGAAGCAAGATGTATTTAAAAAGTGTAGACTAAGACAAAGAGAATTAGATTTTGAAGAAGCAAAACCCCTAGATGTATTTTAGCTACAATGTCCAATACTCTTTTGATGAAATTTTAGGGAGATAATCAAAATGACATCTTGATCCTTGGAGCGTTGTAAATTGTACACCTTTGATTAAGATGTTTGATTTCACACTATCCTAAGGTTCATTTTTGTATTTTACATTCCTATATGCATTGTCAACCTTTATTGTATTAAATTGATGTTTAATTCAATATTATGATTCCTAGTTCACTTTAATACATCAACACTTTATTAATTGGGCCCTTATTTTAAGTTTGCCCTTTATCTTATTTTATTTCATGCTTATATGGGTCTTATGTCATTTCAAAGTTCAATGCACCTTTTTGCACATCTAAATATTATAATTTTTCATATAAATTATGTTTATGGTATCAAGGCCTTATTATCTCATGACCCAAAAAAATTGGGTCTATTTTCTTTACACATGTAGTAGCCTCACACACCTATGTTCGACAATTTTTGGCTAATTTTAGGAGGATAATTTGTTGATCTTACCATTTTCAAAACTATCCTCGATGCAAAAATATTGTATTTCTAAGCTGGCCAAACAGTGATTTTACTTTGGAATCCATATATAATACACCTCCCATAATTCATTTTATCATCTCTTATTATCATCTCATCATTATGATATCATTCCAATTCCAAGTGCAACTATGATCAAATGAGCAACAAGATATAATAAGGCATCTTCTATTAAGTTTTAATTATGATTTCATGGTGTATTTTATGGTCATTTATAATGTTATTGCATCAAGACATGGAGGACTTGTTCTAAGAGAATTGCATCATCAATTAAAGTATTTTAAATTTTAGATCTAGCCTCTTCTCTTTCAGGGCACACTTTCTATTTCAATTTCAATTCAATTGTAGGGTTAATTCCAAACCCACGATTTGACCTAGGCAAACCCCTATCAACAACACAAATTTCCTTCCATTGTGTGCAAGTGACAAATTTAGAAGATGAAATTGTAGATTCAAGAAGGACAAACATAAACAATCAGATCTAGCTTTTGCAGGGACAAAAAGTGGAGGACAAAGTCGCCCCACACACCTATGTCCTATGCGCCAATGTCAAGGATTCAAGCATAGGTTCCTCTTTGCATCGCCCTTTCATATATATACTTTATGTCTGCATTATCTAATCTAAAATTGTTTGTAGTACATGTTTATTCTTGTCAATTTCACATCATTAACCCTAGATCTTGCATTCAATTTATGTATTTACATACATCATTTTCAACTCAATAAAGAAGTACTAAATTCAACTTGTTCTTAGCCCATTTCTTATCAAAATGGAGGTTGAACGTATTGGATTCATTCTCCTAATGTAATTATTAGAGATAGGTTTAGTTCTTAGTTTGTATGCATAAACTTGTGAACCCTATTTCCATATATTACATTTTGGTGAACTTGGCTCTTCTTACACTTGCATATGTTTTATTTTTAGTTTCAAATCTGCATGCAATTATTAGATTTAGATGCATTAATTCATTATTTATGCACTTGCATTTCTAAAATTCATAAAATTTGCATTCACCTCCATACATCAATATGCTATTAAGATGCAAAATACTCATATATCAATTTAAGAAAATAGCTCACTGACTATCTTAACTGATCCAACTTAATGCACAGAAATGAAAGAAGAATTTTCAACTCTTAACTTTGTAAGTATTTTCAATATGAGGAATGAGATCAATTTGAACAAGAATTCATTCACACATAAATAGATTTCCCGGATTTAAACATGCAGATTCAAACTGTCAAATCGATTTCATATATTCAATCACAGGTGAATAAATTTCCTCGTATCTTCAAAAGCAGATAAAGTATCCAGAGTTTACTTCAGCACACTCACAAAATTTCTCGGACCCTTCCACAATATTAGAAAATAGTTTTTATAGCCACAACCTGGCTAACAGTTTAAAGAGGGAAACACGAAAATTCAAGATTTCCGCCCCGAAGTTTAAGAGAAGTTCACTTAAAACTAAAAAACTAAATCTACCAAAACCAATGATAAGGTACTAACAGGGGACCTTAACATGGCACATGATAAGAAAGTAGTTATGGAGCATTCTGATTGGGCTCGACAGTTTTGATAGTTAGTGCATTCCTCCATTCAGCAGAAGCAACGGAGAAATCTCAAATTGAAGCAGCATGAGGGAGTCCCATGTGTATCACCCTTTGCTTCCAGACCTCTTTTTCCCTATGAACCTGTGCAACTTTGTCGGAATGATTGTCCTAGTGTCCAATGCATAAAAACGAAAAAGATTCAATCTTTGCAATGGTAGTCAGATCATCCGGAACTAGGTCCTTAGCTTGTTTGATATAATTAATTTTGCCTTCAAATGATTATGTTATAACCTCTGCATCTTTGAGGTTCTTCCCGTCATCTTTCAGACACTTGATTCTGATGCACACAAGTTCATTTTGCATGGATAAAACTAATTCTGCAAGTTGGTCCACTAGCTTTGCAAATTCTTCATAAGCTTGCTTTATTAAGGAATTTCTCCATTCAATATTTCTCTAGCAAACATACAGAATACTATCATCTAAGCCAGCTACAGGTTTCTTAGAGAGAAACTTCATTACCCCGTAGATTTGCACTTCTCGCATCTGTGTTGCTTTCGCTGCCCATTTAGCTTCTTCGTTTTTCCAATTTATGATTTTGGCTTCCAACTACTTCATCACCATTAACGCCCCATCGCAAACTCTGCTCAAATTAATAAAATGCTCTGCACCTGATTTCCGAATTTCTTCTAACCACTCCATTATCGTTTCTAATTCAAACAGCATTTTTGTATTTGCTCCACAATATTTTGATTAGCAGGTGACTTAGGGTCAAAGGACGTTGGAATCTGCAACAGAGGTTGAGATTTTGGATTATTGATTGCTTCAATATAATCTGCCATTCTCCTTAGAATTTCCTTCCTCTCATGCTTATCTCTCTCATCCTTCCATGTTTTATTGAGTATTTTCTTGGTCGATGTTTCAAGATGGAAGGCATCAGCTGCTCGGGTTCTGGCGCCAAGATTTAGTTTTTCAACTGTGAAATCCTTTGCGGTATGCTCGACTACGACTTCATCCATATTTGGGCGAGCAATTTTTGTTGTCCAATTACCTATGTTGTCATCAAAATCAATTTTGGATATTGTCTTTAGTTTCTTTGCGTTGGGAGTCTTTCCCAGGCATTTACTTACCATATCTTCCAACGGAACTGAAATAGGGACTATGTTCCTTTTCTTACTACTGAGAGTGTTTTCTAACCACATGGGTCCAGTGTGCACAGGAGGTTTATCGGGGCCAAATTCAGCTTCCTTTCCCGTTCCTACCACCAATGTGGTTGCAATATTTGTCACATCAACCACCTGCTGATTATCGCTTGCATTATCAACGTTCTGCACCTCTGAGTCTGGATGGGTTGAAGTGTTGTCCATGTCAGGAGAGTCGTCTAAATCAACTATCATTCTATTCACAGATGATTGATTTACTTTGTTTCTAGTTTTAGACCGAGTGCTCCTGGTAGGAGTTGACTCCTTCTTGAGTCTCACTGGCCTTGCTGCATGTTTAGTCTTAACGTGTGCTTTGGAGGAACCTGCAACACATGGTGTGAAAAGAGAGTTAGCTACTAGGACTTCAATGGATGAAGTTGAACTTTTTCTTGAAATTCTTCCCATTCTTCGTTGTCTTAACCAATTTTCAATCCATCTGATGACTGGAAATGTTCTTCCTTGCATCTGATCCTCCTCATCTTTATCCCAGTCTACTTCTGGAATCACTCCTTTCTATCTACTATCCACAAACTGAGGATCAATCAATTCACTATCATCATCTTCAACATTAGCAACATTCATTTTCAGATTATAAGCCTCGACCTGTTGTAAGGTGAACCTTTGTTGTACCCTCTTCCTGACTTCAAATTCATCACAACAGTCAGCCGAAAAGTTTTTCATATTTGGCACATGAGTGAAATCCTTTCTCAATGTTAGATGGCCAGCAGTAAATCCCTTGGCATCAAAATTGGCTCGAGGTCCCTACAATTGGAGATTCAATTTCTTAAACTCTAATTCCAAATTTAGAGCATCGAAGACACTATTACAAATGAAATATGTCAATTCAATAGGGAATGAGATACCTGACTGATGTTTGTCTCTGTACTTCGTATCAATGTAGGCTAGTTGTCTGCATATCTCCATCAGAATCTGCCTATAGAATGCATACCTAGGTGTCTTATAAGGTTCTCCTTCAAAACCTCCTACCCTTAGGTAAGTGAACATGGGAAATTGTATGAAGAAATTGCCATAAGTACTTATCAACTGCATAGCTTCATCCGACAACCTTTTATGAATATTCCCCCTTAGTTCATACACCATCCTGCTTAGAAATATATCATGCAACTTGCTATTGTTTTCACAAGACCTCTATTGTTGTAGATGTGGGTGATATTCATATATTTTCATACCATCAACCCATGTTTCATGATATAAACCAGGCCACGGCTTAACACATGCCAAGCAATACAGGAGATATGAAGACATATAAAAGTTCTTATTACAAAAGCAACTAAAACCCTCATGTAGTCTGTATGTGATCAATTATGCCCAATCAATGTATCTTTTATCACCAAGGATGACCTGAATGAAAAAGTACATCCAATCCTCCCAATAGAAGGCAATTTGGTTCCCCCTTACTCTATGTAACATGATGACTATATCCTTTACTTCTCTGATTGAGTGTTCCCGGGTTAATGGACTTGGCAGTCGAGAACCTCCCCTTTGAAATTTTAGCAACCAATTTCTAGCAATGACACTCCTATAGAATGATTTCTTCTCAGAGAAAAAGCCCCTAAGCCTTACCCACTGTCCAATCCTCATACTGCTCTTTCTCGAGAATTTTCATTACAGGGGCAATGACCTCCCGACTAATCCTGAGTAGAACCTCACCATCCACACCTTTTATACATCTATGCACAAGGTCATATCTATTCATGCACTCCAAAACCAACTCAGGACATGACACCGCTGGAGGGAAAGTCATCGCTTCTACTAACCCACTATCTAGAGTTTTCTGCTTTAAGGGAGAACTAGTAGAATTTTGTGCCCTTTCATGGAATTCATTTAAATCTACTGATGGCAGAAAATTTTCGCCTAATTCAAGTAGGGGAGAAACTAACCATGACCAACTGCCATTGTGTGTGGTGAAGGGGGAGGTGGTGCGTGAAGTGCAAGAGAAAAATTCCCCAACCATCTATCAAGGGATGTATCCATGTCTTGCTCTTGATGTATCTCCTCTGCCACGAGAGAATCCAGTACGGTCAGTTCATCTTGTATTGGCTCTTCATCTGTATGCAACATTTCATCTACACTCTATACTACTTCGGCCACAATCACTCGTACATCTCTGCTCAAAGGTACTACCATCAATACATCTCCCAAAGGTGTTGCCATTCGTACAGTTGTCTCATCCATACGGTGAACACCTTCGATCGCCCCTGTTGTGCGTACATTCCCCTCTGCAATCACTCCTGTTATTGTCGAAGGTGTGCATACAGCTCCCTCAAATGGTATTGCCCCTGTTGTAGGTGTCTGTGCGGCTTTATCCATAGATTGTACTACCCTTCTGATGGCCAACGCAACCTGGGGCAAGGACACTTGGATTTGTGCCCATGGGGATCGTTTGGGAACTCTCTGAAATAACAAACCGACTGAGGTGGCTTCTCCCAACAACGTGGCCATTGTCAATGCCTGCAAAGGTACCAGGTGAGCCGAAGGGGGTAACTTCGAGGCTGCAAACTTTACCCGCGCTATAGTTTTTTCTTGCACCTGTACTCCTTCAATCGTGGGCTGCTCTACCTCTTCTCCTTTTGGTTGCACTTCCACCCCTTCCACTTCTTCAACTTCATATGAATCCACACTATGCGATGCCATCCGTAACCCTTCCTCACCATTCCAGCTCTCCAAATCTTCAATCTCTTCTTCTTCCACTTTTGTATCCTCGTCCGAACTTTCCTCCTCTACATCTTGCTTCGTCTTCTTCCTGGCCAACTGGATGGCGTCACTGCTCAAGGTGTCCCAGTAGTAAATGGTCGATTTATTTGGCTCTTCTCTTCCCCACGACTGAAATTTCCCCCACTTCTCTGAGGGCACTTGCGTACGGACAACTTCCAGGAACAGGTTGATGGCGTAGTGGCACATGTAGAATGTTTCATGTTTCAAGAAAAGAAAGTTATCGATTCTATCCGAGAGCAATTGCGACCAATTATACACCCTACCCAAGATGGGTCCATTCATAAGGCTTATCATCCAAATAGCAATATATGAACCCCTACTCGCCCCTATCAGCCTTCTCTTCACCAAGTCCATCAAACACCGCCAATCGCCATTGGCAATGAAGGAGTGTTTTAGCCCTCTGTTGTTGCTGCTTGCCCACAAGCTCTTCCATTCTGCAGGAGTGAAATGGCCACGACACACCAACCTCAACAAAAAATCTTTCCTTTCCGTCATCATTTTGGTGGTTGGTTTCGCCATGGACTCTCCTTTGTCTAGAATTCCAAATACCCTCTGGAAGTCATGCAGCTTGAAGGAGACCGTGATAGTGCAACCCTGGTACTCTATAATGGATTTATGTTTGTGGGCCTCATAGTCAGCCACTATGGTTCGGAGGACCCGTTCAAACTCCTTTATGTTGAAGATCGATATTTAAATGACGTGGTCTTCTTCGGCCTTCTTGAGAGACTTCTTCAATGTGTAGTTCAAAGGGGTTTCGTCCCACTAGCTGCAACATTCACTTCCTGTGACACTTACAAATGTCATAGTGTCCACTTTCACTGATGTCTTACTATTGCTATTGGGCTCTCATGTCCTTGTCGCCATCATTGATGTCTGTTTGGGGTTCTGTGCTTTTTCCTTAACTTTTTCCTGCCCTTGACCATTATTATAACGGTCCAGAGCTCTCGTGAGGCTGCAGTCACCCCAACTTTTCCATACCATACTGATTTTGCTCGCTCCTGATTCTCCATACAGACTATCTGATCTTATCCCCACACATCCGTACACTGCGTTTGAGCCTACTTGTTCTGATCGTATGGGTCCCTTACCCACCTATCTAGACTGTACGAAGTCATGTGTTACCCGGTTTGTTGTGTATTTGAACCGCATGGAGCCATACGAGCTCCCCTTGTCTACTCGCGCTGGTCGTACAAGCTCATACAAACTCCTTCCTGGCTCGTACGAATTCCTTCTTCCTAGCCACCTTCGTCGTATGGGTCCATACGAGCTCTACGTGCCCTATCTAATGTCTACCCTCAGTACAAGTTTGTACATGTACGGTTTTATCCTTGGCCAATATGTTCTTCATACGAGGTCGTATGATTTCTGCAAGTCTCTCCACTCTCTGGCTTGTACAAGTCCGTACACCTCTCTTCCACTCTTCCGTTGTGCACTTTGTACGGAATCAAAAAGGCAATCTTTCCTTCGCCGAGATACCAACCTCTTGGCTGTGCTTGTTCAACGTTTGTACAAGGTCGTTTGGTGGCATTTGTATCACCTATGTGTATTCCTTGCTTTCCTTCACTTCCCTTCACCTTCTTGTTCACCTTGCTTTGATATGAATGGCCTCATAAGGAATTTTATAAGATTCCTTCCTTTTCAAGTTTTAGGGTTATAATCATGTACTTTATTATTTTTTTATAAAATATCCCTTTTTTGCCTTAGTCAATTTTTATTTTCTCAACATTAATATTTCCTTCATTTCTTTTGATCTTTTAATCAATTTTGAGCTTTCCCCTTCAATTTTTATTATTTGTCTTGCTTTTTCTATTTCTAGTATTCTCCTTTTAAAATACCCCTTTAATTTTTTCACTTGGCGAGAATACTTAAATTTCAACCCCCGGTACCCATGGACTCGATCTCCCCCGATACTTGTTTTAGTGCTTTTGGCCTTGTGGTGTATCACCCCTTCATTTTGTGCTCTTTCGATCTTCCTTTGTTTACACAACTTTGCCTAGTGTGTACAACGTTTCACTCTTCTCCTTCATTTTACCTTGTTGTCTACTACTTCTTTCTTCCACTTTTTACTTGGTCCTTCTTTGGCATCATCCCCATTCTCTAGTTTCCTCTTTACCCCAATGGTATCTTCCTGAGGTCTTACTCTTATCTTCGAGTCATGTAGCCATGCACATACGTGCAATAGTCTCTTGTAACACTCCTCAAGGCAACACATGCCCACATATTCTAGGTCCCATATTTTGTCCACCAATGGTGCTGGTCCCACTCATTTATAGCTTCCATCTACGTACCGACATTCGTACTGTTGATACTGTGTCACTTTCTTGCCATCCACCTGCGGTGGGCTAGTAGGGTTAGGGATCACTTGGTAAAGTGCATTGGAGCCTACTTCCTGCTCGCCAAGTCATGATGCTATCACAAACAAGTATTCAGCTTTTAATACCATTTTAAAACATGGTCCTAAGGTTGCACTGTACTCCTCCAAATCTATGTCTTCTTCCAAGTCAACTGGCTCTTCTTCCTTCTCGACAAGTTTTGCCTTCCTTTTAGCCTCTACTTCTTCATCAATGCCGTACGCAATATAGCCTTCGAGGAATCCTTCGTATGAAGCTTTCTTCCTCCAATGCCCTGTGATCCTTATCCATACGACCAGAAGACTTAGTTATCAACGTATAGAAGTGATCAAAGCCGCATTCAAGCTGACCTATGCTAAGGCAACAAAATGAAACGTATGGGCTCATAGGGATTGACCTAAAGGTAAGACACAACACACAAGGAATATGAAAGGAGAAATAGGGTCTACTTAAGGCATTAGAGTCAAGAAAGCATTTGGGGACTTAAGGTGAAACATGAAACATCAAGCAAATTGCAAACAACAAATTGATCAATATCCAAGGATTTCACACCAAGATAAGAAGCGAGCTATGAAGGAAAACAAGTCATTTGAGAATACAAACAATAGCAACAACACTCACAACAATGAAGAAGTTAATACCGACAAGGGAGCAGTTCAAATCAGAAGCAAAATTCAGAAACTAGACCCTAATCAGACATTAGAAGACCTGAAACATCACATAACCCAATCTGAAAATAAAATCAGAGCACATAGAGATGAAAAATTGGTAAAATTAGTATGTATTATGTGTTTGATACCCTCTTTTTTGTTATGTAGGAAAAAACTAAAGCAATAGGTCTGGTTGTAGGAGGATCATAACAACATTTCAGGGAAGGATTTCAACGGCATGAGTAAAGAAAAGAATTTAGTGAAGGAACTTAGAAATGCAAGTGCAAAAACTAACAGGTCCAAGGGGAAATCAAGAAGGAAGACACAAATGTAGAGGACAACATGAGTTCAAAGAATGGAACTTGGAGGAGCTCATAGAGAAAGGTTTCAAAGTGAAGCAGCTCACGATCAAAATTCATCAAGAAGTCAACTAGTTTGAGCAGGAAGGCAAATTAAACAATAAGGCAAGATAGGCAAGCAAGGGTAAAGGATCAACTTGATCATGGCAATGCCAATCATCATCATACAAAGCTTGGAGATGTTGAATATCCCAGGATGTTGCTAAACATAAAGCTTGCTTGTGATGGGATATCAATTCCACCAAGTAGACTAAGGTGGCATCTTTGTCATCACTCAATCAATCAAGAGGACTCCATGTCAGCATGTCCAAATGCAGTGTACCAGACTCATTCAATGGAGGCACAAAATTCAATATACCTAACCTTTTTTTTTCTATTGGTTCACATTCAAAGAACACATGTACAAATATTGTAATTATTTCATTGGCCGAAAGGGAGTTATTGTAACAACCCCTAATTAGGGTTTTCATCTTATAATCTCGACCATCATAGCAAACGAATTTGAACCACTCATTGTAAAGAGCTATCTACATAAGGCTCAAATTTCTTATTTTGTAATGTCCCCTTCTCGACAGTAATCATAAGTTTATTCCCTTTTCAACAATCATCTTCACTACCGAAACGTTCATTGGTTGTCTTTTCCTTCAATGTCTAGGACTATTATGGATTGTCTTTATTTCATGTGATTGTCTTCTACAGTCTGTAGGCTCCTTTCTTTGATATTATGCCATACATAGTCATTTAAAACCTAAGGTCATGTTGACCCAAATACTTGTATCATTGACATGTATTTAAATTTTTTCACTTCTCCATTTCTAATATTCTTTTGCCACCATCATCTGAGGATTGTTTTCTGAAGGACAACCATCAGTGGCATTCACTTCCTATACACTGTGGCATCTTAATAGGACTGTGTATTGTCCATTATGCTATAAACTGTCTTCTCACTTTTCATGGACTACTCACTACTGTCATCATGCACATCCTCAATGTAGCCCTGTTTCTATCACCGTCATCATGCACTACTTATAGAGATGGAATAAAATCATGAAATCGAAAACACTTTTCAGTAGGTAATGTTATGATGACTTCAAAATGTAATGCTATTACCTCTTTGCTTGTCCTCATGTATCAATCTTACCTCAGGCACCATCTATGCCACCGGTGTAAACTATCACCAATCAAGTTTTCACAAGGGTTGTATGAATATCAGGCATGATACCATTGTGCTTTAACTTTTATCTTGTCACATGTATGTATCTCTTGTTACTGCAAACTGTGTATTAGCGCGGAGAATGCATCTTCGTGACTATCATTATGCCATTTGAAAACCTTGTCACTTGTCATCATGAATATCATTTATCTTATCCTTGTACTTTTCATTAAACCTAGTATGGACTTGTCTGTTATGCCTTCCTGTAATGTCCCCACTTTAGCAATTGACCAAGTGTGTGTGCGTTAGCCTTGTTCTACATGGTCCCGAGGGCTAACGAAGGGTTTAAGGGGATCCTGGAGTGTTTTGGCCTAGTCATTTCCAATTTGGGCCAAAACGAAGTTGATTTACTCAGTTTCAGGCATACTTACTATTTTTAGTTAGTCAACAGGACATAGTGGAGGCCAGTTTTGGTGTTTGGATTTGATACTCCTCGGTGAGAGCTTTCCGATGAGCTATCACTCGCATTATTCGAAGTCCAATTGCTAATACATTTTAATGCCTGAAGTTTTATTAAAGTAATATTTAATTTAATTGTAAAATATTAAAGTGTTACTCTAATATTTTTTTTATGGGGATCTATACCCAAGGGAGACATAAGTGAATATTTTAATATATGTTTTATATTGCTCATCTTTTATCCCACATTGCGGATGAGAGTTGAGTCGACCCTTGGAAAAAGAATAAAAGAAAGTGTTTGTGGCTTCATTAGATATGTTGAATATGAGAAGAAATTGATGCATGAGTTGCAGATCCGTTCTTGGCATCAGAGGATAGACATCCTCTCTTGTGACATTCTAGACGTCATTCCCCTGGGGTTTGGCCTTTGGAATCCATTGCTACCAGCTTCATTATCAGGTAGTTTGGGCGTGTTTCTAGCTACAGGCAGATTGGATGTCTTGCTCATAACTTCTTCTCCATTTGTCTGATGCTTATGCCACTTTGAGGGGATGATATGTGAAGACATTGGACTGTCTAAAGATAAAATATACTGTAGCAACCACGTACTGTAGCAACAACGTCACTGTAGCAGCTGCGCACTGTAGCATCTTGTTAGCAGCAGCCTAATGCTATGGCCCAGGCCATCACTCTTAGAAATAAACAATATTCATGCCATTCTATTGTTGGAGTATTTAGTGAGTTGTTTCATTGCCAATATTGCACTTAATCTGAAAATCATTATAAATACAGTGTGTTTATGCTTTCATTTTCATATTCATGTTACATGCATAGATCCTTGTTAAAAGAGCACAAAAAAAACAATACAACAAACCATTCCGGAGTCATAAGGGTTGTAACACAAAAACAGAGAAATTAGGGACTCCAAGCAAAGTGTTTGACGGAATTACTTTATAGCTGTGATTTCATTTAGAAGTGGATTTTGGGGTAACCATTACACTTCCTCTCTCTACTATGCTCTCACATTTTATCTGCCCTGTCAATGAGAACTAACATAATGCTAGAACTTACAAAAAATTCTATAGTCAACCACAGTCACAATATTGGTAAGGATTTGGCAATCTTAGCACCGGGCATGAAAGGCTTCTAGGCATGGATACAATAGTCTTATCAATGCTTTGTGAAACTAATATTTAGACAAGGACAAAACACTTCTTGCTCCCAATTTAGAAGGTTCCCAGAAACCAAACTTAAAGCTATTCATTTGAAATTCAAAAAAAACAATCAAACGCGAAATCTCTCAACTATGCACAGCCCTTCGTACTATGATAAACATTATTATGACTATCTTTCAACTTTACTTATGCATGACAGATGAGGTTTATCTATTCTCCAAGGTAAGTTTCAGGAAAAACATGTCAGTCCTTAAGGATTGTCACCTTTCTCTCTATGAGGGTCTACTGACCCTTCGAAATCATATAACTTATCTTTAGTACAAGAAGACCTTCCTCTGATCAAGTACCTTAATAGTACAGATGCCAAATCAATTCTCAATCTGGTTGTCTTCTATAACTGTCACTGAACAATGCATATTCCTCTAGATCTCTCTAGGAACCTATCTCATGAACTATCTTTCCATAGCCTAGACTATCATGAATGCTTTTCTTTGAAGATATCTCTGGCTTTAATGATGACTCTCATTCATGACCCCTTTTCCTTAGAAATTCATAACCAAACCCTTACCTAAGGGGAAGTTCATCCATGGCTTTAAAAAACTCTAAGCACTGGATCAATATTCCATAACAGTCTTGGAGAGTTCAAATGAATGCATAATACTTCTGATGATTGCAATCCTCTATTATAGACTCTTTTTTCTTCTTGCGAACATTGGGATTGTCCTTAATTATTCATGATCTCTATCATTGTTGTCGTTTTGATGAATGTGTGGTGTCTTGTTTGTGTGTAAATTCAGGGTTGTCATAACATTACTCTGTGATCACCATCTCAATTTACAAACATCATTTTGTGTCGGTCAAGCACTGTTACAATGCTCCATTTGGTACAAAATGAGTAATGAAAGACTAAAAACATACACAACAGTCATGGTCTACTCAGTGCTAATACATACCCAAATTCATCTTTTCCTCACAAGAGCTAAGAACCATTCCTTCATCATGTGATAGTTAGAACATGTACCACAAGTTCACAAATTTGAGGGTTTTAATTTTCTAAAGAATCTATATCATTCAAAAAGGTTTTCAGACATTGTTAACCAAGATAACATTGATTTGGCAAAGCTTCCTATTACAAGACTTCATGTAACAAATAAATCTTCAGATGTAAAGCCCATACAACTTAAACATGCATAATGGAGGCTTCATACACATGGGAAGGTGTAAATATGCCTCTAAAAGGACTCTCTCCTCATGCAACACACCGTGAATATCTCTTTAAACTCTCACTACATGGATGAAATGCAAGGGGCTACTTTTTAAAACTTCCCGCACTATTGCCATAAGTAAAATTTCCCCTAATTACCACTACCATGCCCTATTTTCAAGCAGCAAGCCCTCTTTTTTAGCTTCAACATGCTTTCTAGTGAGTGGAAACCCTAAAACATTATCCCTTCATCCATGTGTAGGTTATGCTTGGAAAATTAGCGCAAACAAACAACATTAAAATTTCCTCTAATACTTGGAGCCAAATGTAATTTCCCCATTAAAAGAGTCACCACCCTTCATCATTTCTACCATTGAGATAGAGACAACCTTTCATAATTATCACCCATTTCAAAGTCAACCCTTCATCATTTCTACCCTTGAGAGAGAGACAACCTTTCATAATAATCACCTATTTTAAAGTCATAACCCTTCATCATCTATGCCCTTTGAGAGAGTCACAATCCTTCATCATTTCTGCCCTTTGAGAGAGTTGCAACCTTTCACTAATTCTGCCCTTTGAGAGTCACAACCTTTCATAATTATTACTTTTAGGAAGCAATGTAGGACACTAAGCATAAGATAAAAGTGATACATAAGAAAGGTATCCATGGTGTAAGCATGCTATAAACACATTAGAGTGATACATAAGAAAGGTATCCATGGTGTAAGTATTTATGTCTATGCTTTGTATCTTGGATAAAGACATGGATACAAAGCATATTCAAGACGTAAGGCATACATTATGGAGGCGCACACACACATGAAGTAATCATGCTAAAAACATGACAAACATGAAACATACACATAAGATGTGAAGCATCAACATAAATACAATGTAAGGCATCAAGCATCTACGTAAGACATGCAAGGCATGAAGTAATGAACCTCAAACATGTAAGGTTGGAAGCAATGTGGGACACAAAGCATAAGATACAAGTGATGCATGAGAAAGGTATTTATGGAGAAAGCATGTTGTATACCATCAGTGATGAAGCAAAAAAGAAACACTTACGATACATAGTATCAAGACACAAACCATGCACGAGAAGGGTATATAAAACACGTATGGAGTGAACATAAGGGAAACACTTGAGGTATGAATCCCACAGGTCAAGTATAAAGCATATGCATGGATACGTAAGACATGAGTCATTCACACGAATACACATGGAGTGTATATATTAATGCACATAAGGCAACAAGAACCCACATAAAGCATGAGACATACACATATAGCATGATTCATAAACATGAATACAGATAAGGTGTAAAGCATCAAGTATATATATGAATCCACATAAGGAAAGAAACGTCCATGTAAAGCATGGAATGTACACATAAGCCATGATTCATACACATGAATACAAATACGACACAATGCCTAAATATAAAGCACAGATGCAGAAAACATATCAAAATGAAACAAACACAAGGCATACATGAGAAAAACATGCATATAAAATACACAGAGTATGCATGTTCAACACACATATAGCAATGCAGTGTTGGCATACTTGAAACCCAAGTGAATGTTTGTTAACCTAGGTTAGTCCCACATGCTGGCAAGATTAAGGCTGTGATGCTACTTGTAATGTCCCCTTTGAATGAGTCACGACCCTTCATCATTTATTCCCTTGAAAGAGAGACAACATTTCATAATTATCACCTCTTTGAAAGAGTCAAAACCCTTCATCATTTCTGCCCTTGAGAAAGAGACAACCTTTCATAATTATCACCCCTTTGAAAGAGTCACCACTCTTCATCATTTTTGGCCTTAAGAGAGAGACAACCTTTCATAATTTCACCCCTTTAAGTGAGTCACAACCCTTCATAATTTCTGCCCTTTGAGAGATTCGCAACCATTCATAATCATCCCACTTCAAAAGAGTCACAACCTTTCATTATTTCTTCCCTTTGTGAGAGTCACAAACTTTCATAATTATTACCATTTGAAAGAGTCACTTCCTCATTTCCTTCTCGTTCCTTCTTCCATTTATCCTTAATTCCTGTGCTCTATTCTTTTTTTCTTTGCTCCATATTCTCTTTCAAATGAACTCTTATCCCTTTCATATCTCATGTTTGAGGGAATCACAACTATTCATGGCATGCCTCTTGACATTCAATTTAACTTAATTAATTTTTAATTAAAATATTTTTTTTTTTTTTTTTTAACTTTGTTGTTAATTTTATTATTATTTATTATTTAATCTTATTTCAAAATGGGGACATGACGCCTAGAATCCCCTATACAATCCCCTTTTAACATAAACTTGATTTGAAGCCTTTTTACCTTAACAAAACATTCCATAACTAAGGTGGGGGGAAGTATTAACATTTACACCATGATTTATTTAAGTTTCATAAACAGCTCATTAATATTAATAATTTGAAAGCACTCATCACTAAAGATTGTAACCGTTCTAAGATAAAAAGTCCCTAGAGTCCATGGACTGTAAATATATTGAAGGATAGCCTTAAAGAGCCTGTAAATCCTACTTGGAAGAAATTAGCAATCAGTAAGTCATGGCCCCTTACCTCCAAATAGAAGCTTCACAGGACCCTAGCCTTAACCTTCTCAAACTACACAATGCTCCAGAAACATATGGCTACATGCTTAACCCTGTACTCTACTACCAACAAGAACTTACAAAAGATATCCCCCAAGATGAGAATACCAAATCTATGCACAACAATCATGAGCTTTGATCTAAAAGGAGTAACAATCTTATCAACCATTTACTAATCAAAGAGTCACATAATCCAAAAGAAAACAAATACAATAACAAATCAATATTACATAAATCAAAACAAATATTCCAAAAATTCTGTAAATTATTCCATTTATTACTGAGAAAATAAAAGAACACAACTCTAGATTCATCCACAAAGTATTGCATGGATTCAAAATAAATAGATGAAGCAGATACTCATCTTGTGCAGTCATGAATCCATGTGACAGATGCCCTCCATGTCGCAGGTCCAACCTTTGAATACTAGGCAACAATTCAAAGAATAGTCTTCAGCTCTACATCTCAAAATCATCACAAAAGAAAACTTCATGAACACAGATCCAAAATTAAAATTGTTTAGCTCAAGTGTATACCATTATTCAACAGTTTGTACCTCTCTGCTGTCACAAACTGTGTTTTGTCCTTCGACTGTCTTTTAATGATCTTCCAGTCATTGCAACATGTCATTTTAAACTCTTCACTCAATCTGATTAAGCGCATGATCTTTTGCTGCTTCCTAATTCATCATTGTCTTCCTTCAGCTGTCTGTGTTTAAGAGATTATTGCAGTTATTCTATCATATTTACCAATAGTATTTTGTGACTCACCTCATAGATCACAATCACTGTCATTGGGATGCTGCTATCTCTGCCATAACTGATCATATGTCTATTCCCTTTTCAAAAATCATCTTCACTCCTTTTGGAATGTTCTTTGATTCTCTTTTCCTTCAATGTCTAGGACATTGAAATGTCTTTGTTTCATTTGACTGTCTACTTAAATTTGTAGGCTTCTTTCTTCAATATTATGCCACAGATAGTCATTTGAAACCTAGGGTCATGTTGTCTCAAAATATAGTGTCACTGTCATGTATTTAAATTTGTGCACTCCTCCATTTTGCATATTCTTTTGCCACTGTCTTCTGAGGATTGAATTCCGAAGGACAACCATCTGTGGCATTCACTTCCTATCCACTGTGGCATCTTAACGGGACTGTGCGTTGTCCATTATGCTATTAGTTATCTTTTCACTTTTCATGAAGCACTCTCTACTGTCATCATGCACATTCTCAGTGTATCACAATCCTTGCTACATGACGTCCTTCATAAACTGTGCACAACTCTTTTCAATCATGTCTAGCATCACTCTTTCGCAATTCCAAAACATAACTGTGAATGTGTTTTTACTGTTATTTATGGTATTGAAGGTAATATTAATCTCTCTTTGAAGCTCTATCCATTTAAAAGCTTGACTGTTAGTCTTTACTCTAGGACTAGATGAACCTCTTGCACGCTGCCCTATTTCCATCATTTGTCTTGTCTAGATACAACAGTCACTTATAGAGATGATGTAAAACCATGAAAAGCCAAACACTTTCCAATGGATAATATTATGATGAATTGAAAATGTAATGCTACAACCTTTTCGCTTGCCCAAGTGTCAATCTTACCTCTACAGTAATCCTGTCCTTGTAATTATCATTATGCCTAGTACGGACTTGTATGTTCTGCCTTCCTCTGTATACTGTGCTCTCACATTTTATCTGCCCTGCCATTGAAAACTAACATAAGGCTAGAACTTACAAAAGTTCTATATTCAATAACGGTCACAATGTTGGTTAGGATTTGGCAATCTTAGCATGGGGCATGAAAGACTTCTAGGCATGGATACCTTAGTCTTATGAATGCTTGGTTCAGCTCATAGTTGACAAGGACAAAATACTTCTTTCTCCAAGTTTAAAAGGTTCCCAATAAACAAACATAGAGCTATGCATTCAAAGTTTAGGAAAACAATAAATCAAAAAAGCCTTCAAAAACGCACATCACTTCTTACTGTGATAAAACTTGTTATGACTGTCTTTTAGCTTTGCCGATCCATGGACAGGTGCTGAGATATATGCAATCTTCATGTTATATGGGGTTTCTATATTCTCCAATGCACTCTACTAACCCTTAGAAATCATATAAATACTCACTATTACAAGATGACCTCCATCTAATCTCGTACCTTAATGATACACCTGCCATATTAATGCTCATGCTCACTGTCTTCTATATAACTGTCACTGAAATGTGCATATGCCTCTAGCTCTCCTTAAGACCCAATGTCATGGACTATCTTTTCATTGCCTACAATGTCATTAGTAGCTTTTTTTGAAGAAATCTATGACTTTGATAATTTGACTGTCATTCATGACCCCTTTTGCCTTATTAAATCATGACCAAACCCTTACCTAATGGCAAGTTCATCCATGACTCTAAAAAACTCCAAACACTAGACTAATAACTCATAACAGTCATGCAGGGTTTGAGACTTTGAGTGAATACGTAATACTTCTGATGACTGCAATCCTCTGTTATAGACTCTCTTTTGTTCTTGGGAAGATTTGGGAGTGTCTTTAAATTTGATGAGCCCTCTATCATTGCTATCCTTTTGATGCATGTGTGCTGTCATGTGTGTTTGCAAATTCAGGGCTGTCATAACAATACTCTGTGATCACCTTCTCCATTTACAAACATACATTTGACGTGCATCAGTCAATCTTCCAAGGATCTATTTGGTATAAAAGATGTAATAAAGGACTTAAAATATTAATATACAAAGCAGGCATGGCCTACTCAGTGCTTATGCATATCCAAATACATCATTCCCTCACAATAGCTAAGAACCATTACTGCATTATGTGACACTTACAACATGCACCATGAGTTCACAAATTTGAAGACATGCATAATGGAGGCTTCGAACACGTGGGAAGCTGTAAATATGCCTCTGAAACTGCTGTCTCCTCATGTAATGCGACAATAATCTCTCTTTAAACTCTCACTACATGGATGAAATGCAAACAGGCTCCTTTTTAAAACTTCTAGAGCAATTGTCATATGTAAAATCTCCCTCCATTTGGCAGCAAGCTCTCTTCTTTGGCTTCAAAGTGCCTTTAGGTGAGTGGAAACCCTAAAACATGGCTTCCCTTAAGGAATTTGACTATTTTAAACAACTATCCATTCACACATATGTGGGTTAGGCTTGGAAAGTTAGGGAAAAGAAACGAACAAAAAAAATCTGTCATACTTGGCACCTAAAACGCCCCATATAATCCCCCTTCAACACAAATTTAGACTTAAAGCCTTTTTACCTTAACAAAACTTTACAGGGATAAGGTGGGGGAAAGTATTAACATTTACATCAAGAGTTATTTAAGTTACATAAACAACTCATAAATATTAATAATTTCAAAGCCCTCATCACTAAAGATTGTATCTGTTCTAAGATGAGAACTCCCCAGGGTCCACGAACTGTAAATATATTGAAGGATAGCCTCAAAGAGCCTATAAATCCTACTTAGGAGAAACTAGGAATCCATAAGTCTTGGCCCCTTACCTCAAAATAGCAGCTCCACAGGACCCTAGCCTTAACCTTCTCAAACTGTACAATGCTCCAGAAACACATGTCCACATGCTCACCCCTGCACTCTAGTACCATTGAATCCTTGCCCCGTTACCATGGTTCCACCAAATTGTTTCCCTGCCTGTGGCCACACTGATCTACATGCGTACCCGCACCATAAAGATCCATCCATGAATGCTGCCATCTCACACAAGAAGAAATCCCAACATTGACAACGAGATGAAAATAACATGTTAGGGTCAAAGGCTTATATCATTAAATTATAGTATTTTTCCCAGTGTGAAACCACTTCATCAAGCAACTTTTCAGCTAAATTTTGGAATTACAAGTAAATAAGAAGACTGTCAGATTCCCATTCAAGTGTTAAGAACCAAAAAATTAATAGTAGGCTTAAAAGTGGTTAGACCCAACGGTGGGAGTAAAAGTTAAATTTGATGGTGCATTTATAGGGAAGCTTGGGGATGCAAAGGTTGTCTTTGTTATAAAATATGGTCATGGTAATTTTATTCTCGGGCGCTCGAAAATTTTAGAGGTATAATCCAATAATGAAGCCGAATGGAATTCAATCTCTATATGTTGTCAAGGATAAACATGTAAAGATCAAAAGAGCTTCTCAAATTGTGTTTTATGTGATACAAGAAACATTAGCCCTAATTGGAAGCTCAAGGCAAGGCTTGAAGAAGTTGGAAAATGGAAATAGAAGTATAGAACATTTCAACTACAGCACTATTTTGGAGAACAAAATAGTGTGGTAGATTTTTTTTGGCAAATGCACCTAAATGAAACAGATAGAGATATCTTATTTTGAAAGCCTTCAAGTTAAGGATTGACCTAGATTTACCAATCTTCTTCAAGTTACAATTATCCCCATTTAAGTATTATTAGGCAACAATTCAAAGAAAACTCTTCAGCTCTACATATCCTTTGTGTGGCAAGTACAACCCACAATTGTTAGGAAACAATTCAAAGAAAATTCTTCAGCTCTACACCACAGAATCGTCACAAATAAAAACTTCATCAAAAGAAAATAATTACTATTTTAAATTACAAGTAAAATAAGAAGACTGTCAGATTCCCATTCAAGTATTAAGAACCAAAAAAATTAATAGTACGCTTAAAAGTGGTCAGACCCAACGGTGGGAGTAAAAGTTAAATTTGATGGTGCATTTATAGGGAAGCCTGGGGATGTAGAGGTTGTCTTTGTTATAAAATATGGTTATGGTAATTTTATTCTTGGGCACTCAAAAATTTTAGAGGTATAATCCAATAATGAAGCCGAATGGAATTCAATCTCTATATGTTGTCAAGGATAAACATGTAAAGATCAAAAGAGCTTCTCAAATTGTGTTTTATGTGACACAAGAAACATTAGCCCTAATGGGAAGCTCAAGGCAAGGCTTGAAGAAGTTGGAAAATGGAAATAAAAGTATAGAACATTTCAACTACAGCACTATTTTGGAGAGGTAGATTTTTTTTGGCAAATGCACCTAAATGAAGCAGATAGAGATATCTTATTTTGAAAGCCTTCAAAGTTAAGGATTGGCCTAAATTTACCAATCTTCTTCAAGATACAATTATCCCCATTTAAGTATTATTAGGCAACACTTCAAAGAAAACTCTTCAGCTCTAAATATACTTTGTGTGGCAAGTCCAACCCACAATTGTTTGGAAACAATTCAAAGAAAATTCTTCAGCTCTACACCACAGAATCATCACAAATAAAAACTTCATCAAAAGAAAATAATTACTAGTTTAAAGAGGTCTTATTAATAGCAATAATTGTTCAAAAGTAATAATTTGAAAAGCATTGCATAGCACTGAAATCACATTCCAAACACCCATTTTAATTCTTTTGACTTGACCTCCTTTGACATGCTACAAGATCTATTTTCCCAAGCTAAAACAAAAATGTTTATCAGTAAATACAAGATTGTATTTAGATGGGCATTATAGTATTTGGAAAAGACGATAATATTTGATAAACTGGACAATGATGAACCTCGTCACAGGGCATAACAACTCCTTTGCAATAGTAATTGAAAAAGTCAAAAAGGTTAACAAGCATAAATAATTCTATTTGAGAGGCTAGATGTGCTTAATATAAGGCAAAGGCTCCTATCTAATTTCCGTTTGCATTAGTAGTAAAGAAGACTAAGATCATAACAAAATCTGACAATAATAATGTATGATATTGCATTTACCATGTGTTGACGTGTCTGAAATCGCATTGCTGCAAACTCCATACGGCCAACGCAGAATAGAATAGCCGACTGATTATCCTACTCTCTCTTGAGATAAGGAAGTCTCTAATGCTGTTTTGTAGGTTTGATCACAAGAGACTACCTCAAGGTTTCTTTTGTCAGGTCTTGACTGTGGGATCTCTCAGTGGCTTGATGTGTTTTTGCTGGGAACACAAGGGGACTTAAGATTTGATTCTCGAATTACGCAATAAAGAGCAAAAGGAAAGGGTTAGGAGATCTAAAACTAACAACACGGGTATGCGGGTAGACGGATTCAACATAACCAATTCCTGCTTGGCCAGAATGGCTCACAACCTTGCAAGAACGGTGCAATCTTCAAAGGGACTTGGAAGATTTTCAGACTAGAGATGCACGGCTAAGAACCCAATCCTGGCGCAGCTCAGATGAACACCTGCAATTGAACTAAGCACAATTAAAGGCTCGGGTTAACCACACAAAAGGATACACAATCAGTATATCCTCAATGGTATGAGCCCAAATCTATCAAATACCTGCACACCCAAAATAGAAAGATCTATCTAAAATGCTGAGAGAAACCATGCAAACAGGATGAAAACAAGACAATAAACACCAAATCAATGTTTATATATTGATTTCAGTTGCCTATTACAACAATTTCTGCAGCATCTCTATGCTACTGCTTAAAATCTAACCTATTCTAACCTCTAAGATCTAACTATCTAACAAGCTCTGATTATCTCACTAACAATCTAACAATCTAACCCTTTACAAAAGAAAGGCCTCTGCCTTTTATAGATATTACAATTTTGAATCAGAGGCCAGGATGGACTACATCCAAGGGTCCTAACCAACCAACCAACCACAATTTCAATTCTTAGTTATCCAACCAACCACAATTTCAACCACCTACAACTGTTTTGGCATTAATTTGAGTCTATCCAATCTTCTTGGTGGTTGGGAATAGTTATCCACAAAAATATCTTGCACGGGACCCATAGGCAGTTTACAATAAAGCAATTTCAGCTTTTTAGGAATTGAATTCCTTGAATTAAATCCAGTTGTGCACTTTCTTGATAATGCATAAACTTGCAACATTCAGAGTGTTCTCTGGTCTTTGGTCCCGGTGGTGGGCTTCATCTTTGTTCAACGGCACAGTTCCCAATGTTTGGTTGCTGTCGCGCTCTTGCATCTTTTCTTTTTCCAGTCTTCAGCGCCTGGCCTTGAATTGTGATCCTTCCTTGATTTGCATTTGAGGTTTTTCTCTTGGTTCCTCGATGACGCCCTACGATCAATCAACCAATTTCACTTCATTAAATTAATTTGAAAAATTAATTAATTAATTTAACAAATATTAAATTTAATTACGACGTCTGGTTTGAGAAGCTCTTTGTGAGATGTATCTTGAAAATGCTTCTCTTTTCTCTTCTAATGTGAAATCTGATCCTTGGTCTTGATGGTGTTTGGGCGATTTACTTCCACGTGTTTTTACCTTTGGAGTCTTGGGCGTTTTGAAATCTTCTTATCGTGACTCTGGAGGTTTGAAGAGCTTCTGCAAATTTTAAAACTCTAACTCTCATGCCTTTTCTGGTGAATTTCGGAGAATGGAGGGCAATTTTGTAGACTTTAAACTTTACGTTTCCATCTTCCAAATTATGAACTCTGCGTTTTTGCGCTTTGTCTAATAAACTTTTTGCGCTGTGTTCTTCGGATGAATGGGGATCTATCAATTTCGCATTCCTATGCTTGCCTTATGCGTTGCGACTTTGGGCCCTATGGCGATTTCGGAGCATGGGTGCTATTCTGCAAACTGGAGATATTTTCGGAGCCTGGGGAGTTTATGCAAACTAGAGATATTTTCGGAGCCTGGGGAGTTTATGCAAACTGAAGGGTAATTTTCAGACCTTGAACACTCCTGCAAATTAAAGAAAACTTCGGACCCTTTGTAAGATTTTGCAAACTCTAAGAATTTCGGACCTTTCAAGCGTTTTTGGCAAACTGGGAGTTTTTCGGAGCTAACGCGTTTCGGCAAATTTGATATATATTTTGAAATTTCGGAGCTATTTCACCCTTTGCAAATTGCGGAGTGTTTTGAATGAATTTAAACGCTTTATCATTTCCGGACCTTCTGGCCTGTTTTGAAGATTTCGGAGTGTTTAGCATTTTGGGCGAACTGGGAATATTTTCAGACCTAAACCACCTTTTGGCAAGTTTGATGGGTTTTGAAATTTCGGGGCTGGGGTCCGAAAATGGGTGTCTAAGGTGAACTTTGGACCTGGAGGAGCTTTGCAAGATTTCGCACCTTTATACCTTTTTTTCGATTTCGCCCCATGGTCCGAAAATAAGAACCTTAAGCGATTTTCAAGGCTTTCATGATTTTCGCCAACTTTGGAATTTTCGGACGTTTAAACGCCTTCTCGCGAATTTACCCAAATTTCGGACCATAAGGCATATTTCGAAATTTTAGAAGAATTTCGGACCTATAAACGTGTTTTGCAAATTTAGAAGAAACTTCGAATTTCGGCCCTAGGGTCCGAAATTGGTGTTTTAAGTGAAATTCGGACCTGAAGGCACTTTTGCAACATTTCACTTTTTTGGACCTCCTGCCAGTTTTGTCAACTTTTTCACTTTTTGGCCCAGGGTCCGAAATTGGATAACTTAAGTGAAATTCGGACCTCTGGGGCATTTTCGCAACTTTTGAACTTTTTCACATTTTAGCCCCAAGGTCCAAAATTGGGCATTTCAAGCATTTTTAAACGTTTTCTTCAAGGAGCGCGAGCTTGGGCACTTGGGCAAGTTTATCCAGATCTCACTAAAGGATCATTTCATGGAATACATTTCCTTTATATCTTCTTCTTTCTTATACTTTAAGTTATATTCCATATATACTTTCAGGATGTTTGAGAGTGGTTTCGGCCCTCTAGGAGTTATATTGCAAATTCTAGTTTTTGGAGGTTTCCTCGATTTTTCGGAGTTAGTCAAATTTCAGGGTCAGGACATTCCAGACTTAGCCAAATTTCAGGATCAGGAAATTCCAGACTTAGCCAAATTTCAGGGCAGGACAGAAAGGCACAAACTGGGGGGGTCCCTATCCAAGACGGGGATGGGCATGCGATTCGCACAACACCATGTTACAGCTATTTTTGAAAAATAGGAGACGGAGTTACTTGGAGATGCCTTTTTTTAATATAGTTTAATAATTTATTAATTTTTAACAATAAAATTGAAAATATTAATATAACAAAATAGAATTACATATGCTTTTTAATTTCTTATATTCCAAGATGTCTACTATATGCGAGATGCGTCCCAGTCCCCAAGACAAGACCCCAGGGGTTCAGAGACATGTCTTCATGCAACTATGACAAAAAATGTATTGCTCCACCATCCAAACAAGAACACCTTCAATAGCAACCAGGAAGGCCAAGAGACCTAAGGGAAATCCCAATAGAAATCCTCAAGGCCTGCATTTACAAGCTTATTCACATTGTGCCAAAACCCAATCCAAATGACTTCAACACCAATAGCTAATCAAAAAGGAAACAAACAACTAAGTAATTTTCTTGGTTCATACATTTTTCCTAAAAAATCATTCAAGTAAATATCATCATGTTTTGTAATAACGTTTGTATGCTATCAATGCACAAATAAATCACTTATTGAACAAGGACTGAAAGTCCAAATCGTGCATGGCTACATGCTAAATCCACCATAAACTTACAAAAGATATCCCCAAATTGAGGATACCAAATCTCTAGGGGAAGAAAATTAGTTAGAAATGACTCAATTCCTCAAAAATTATACAAAAACACACAACAATTATGGTGATTATGAGAATGGTCAATGTCTTGAAGATATGAACTCACATCAACAATCATGAGCTTTGATGTATGTTGTGATATTTTCACACATCGTCCCATTGCAAATGGGGACCCACACTTTTTTGCTTAGATTAGGTGTCTTGGTTGGGTCGTCTCAGCTTGACATTAGTTTAGTGTCTTTAACCTTTTGCTTGCGAGACGATACGGTGCCTTGTCATCAATATGTGATCAAGTCAGCATTTCCATGATTTGGACTAAGATGAGCAAATAACCTTTAGCTTCCTTTCGTCAAAGTGCTTAAGTATTGGATAGGAGTCAAGGTCTTCATTAAGTAAGGCTTCAAAATGCAACCTTCAGGCAAGAAATAGATAAGTCAAGGCATGGATACCATGGTGGATGCTCGGGGTAATTGAATAATCCTCAAAGCAAGTGGACCTTCATAAGGACAGGATGAGGAGACAAGAACTAATCAAGTCTAAGTGGATGATGAATGGATTTCAAGGAGATTATAAGTGAAGATGAAAGATGAATGAAGGATATAAATAAAGTATGGGTCAGTTTTCCTTGGATTTCCGGAAGCAAATTCAAAGGTAATATCCTCACCAAAAGCAAAATCGACATCATGATGATGCAAAGTGTGGATGAAACTAAAAATTCCATTAAGTGGAGGAATCCATGACTGAGTGAAATCCACGACATTGAGATGAGGTGAAAAAATTTGTCCACAACTTGGTCAAATCTACTACTTGAAAGGCTCAATGCTCAAGACAGGTGAGAGGTGGAATGATCAGTCTATTCATAACCCTCACAAATCAATCACTTCAAGAGGAGGTGATCAATTTTTTCAAGGAATAAGTGTATGGTTTGAGTGACTTAATACTTAGAATGGCTATGACAAGGAAAGTTAACATCAAGTCACCCCTACAACAATGCTATCCTTCACTTGGCAAAATCAATGAGTTGGAGAGGTGTGATCAAGTTTGTCCATGACTTAGAAGAATCCACAATCTAATGGTGATGCGCAAATCTGTCCATGAGTTGGTCAAATCCACGATTTTGCATGTTGCCTTCATTCTGTCTATACCTTGATGGAATCCACAACTTGAGGGTGACGTTGAATGAAAGTGGCATTACTCGAATTTATCCTTAAATCTTGAAAATTTGCAAAGAAAGTGATTTTAATGCTCAAGACAAGGACAAACTGAAATGAACAACTTTATATATAACTTGAGGTGAAGATCAGCATTCTCCATGAGGTTGATGAATCCACAACTTAGGGATTGAAAGATGAATTTTTGCCTTGGCTGAATCCATGATATGAAGGTGAAGAGTGCAACTTGTCCTTGGCTGGCTAAAATGCATACCTAGCAAGAATCCATGATATGAAGGAATCCACAACTTTTGGTGATAAGGCAAGATTTATCCATGAATTGCCCAAATCCACGACTATGTGAAGATAACTGAAATATCCCATGTTTGAGCAAATGAACGCCTAAGAAAAGCAAGTTTAGAAATGAAGATGAGGAACAATTGAGGAATGGAAGAAAAATGAGAGAAGTATGATGCAATTCATGATTTTATCCTCAAACCTCCAAAATCCACGACCAAGATGTTTTAATGATCAGAATGGGTGAGAGCTGAAGTGAATGATTTTATTATGACTTTATGATCAAATGTAGAATTTGTCCATCACTTCCCAAAATCTACGACTTGAGGGTGGAAGATCAACATTTGTCCTTGACTTGTAAAACTTCACGACCTCTCGGGATGATATCTCCAACTTATCCTTGAATGCAAGAAATCCACACTTTCACAAAAGCCACGCCAATCATAAATCCACGACTCAAACAAATCCATGCCCAGGCAGACGTAATTCAGATCGGTTACTTACATTTATGTGTTCAAGCAAGGACAAATGTAACATCAAAGAGAGCAGAACTAGCAGAAGACACAAATTCTACTCTTAAAATTAAAGGGTTTTATTTGCAATGAGGGCAGCCGACCTATTTAGGTCTCACAAAGCGTGTGAGGTAAATCAAGAAAAAAGTGAAAAATATATTAGAATATTTAATTATATTTTAATTAGCATTGTTTAGTTATTTATAAATGGTCATTTAGCTTTTTAGCTTTTTTAGTTCATTAAGTGAAACTATTGCTTCTTTATTAAAGACACATAGTTAGCTTTTTATTATTTAGTTTTTTAAGCTTTTTAGCTTTTTGGTTTTCACTTAAACAACTAGTTCTTAATTTAGAACGTCGTCTTGTAAACAGTTTTTATACGGTTGCATATCGTTGAATAGATTATCCAATTATTTTTCATGGTATCAGAGCGGGTGACGAGCCATCAAAAAATTTTGTGCCCTTCTACATGAATTTAATTTCCAAAAAAAAATTTAAGAGATTTTTTATGAAAACATTATGAATTTAAGGTTTTTTTGGGGGGGGATTCTGTCGGAACAAATTCGAGGTTTTTAAATCGTTCTAGCCATTGATATCTAAGCGATTTTGGGCGTCATTTTTTTGGCAGGGTTTTGTTAATGTGTTTTTCATGCACATGCAAACACAAAATAAAAAACCAAGGTATCTTATCCTCTCTTGAACGAAATTTCCTCGAATGCTGAAGATTTCGCCTAAGGATCATTCAAGAAGACTCCAAGGTTCTTATATGTAGGGTCTCTATGTGTGGATAAGCTCTGTTGGTGTGATGTGATTATGCTGGATTAACAAGGGGACTTACATTCGACTGCCTAAGCGTTTAATCTGCTGGAACTTGAATCCTATCTACTAGTTGGAAGATAAAGAAACATAAAAAGATACAGGGTTTGGAGAATCTAATCCAAGACCTAGAATGCAAGAAGATGGATGAATGACTAGGTGAAGTCCTACTGGGCTAGGTCTCACCATCAAACTGAACAATTCAACACTAGCTCAGTGCGATCTTCTAAGGGATGCTTCGACTATGTTCAAATCGTTACACCATCTGACACTGATCACCATTCAAGTTAATGTGTGAACAATAGACGCATAACGACACGAGATTAAGCTCATTCAATGTCAATTGATCACGCAAGGCGCCTTACAATCAGCAAGAGGCTAGTGGTTTGGACTAGGTGGATTCCACACGAGTGCATTCAATAACTTCCTTCATTCAATCTAATTATTTTCCATCTAAAATGAAGATTCAACAAGAGACCATGCATATTGCAAAGAAACGACACATTTCACCATAACTTCAATGAAAATGAAGCTTATTTACAATCAGGGCAACAATTCCTTGCCTTCTCTTCCTAATCTACTCTAATTGCTATTCTATTTTTACTGACTATTCACTATTGACTAATCTCAAACTATTATTAGCTAACTCTTAACTATTAACCTTTACAAATGAAGAGCCAGAGCTTTATATAAAGATCTCTTTACATCTTAATGGCTTAGATTGATTTACAATCAATGGCTAGGATTACAAGATGAAAACCCTAATTAGGGTTTGTTACAACAAACTCCTTTAGCCAATGAGAAAATTACATTTCATGAGTGTGGACCAATAGATGTCAAGGGTAGGTGCCTCGAAGTTTGTGCCATCACTGGTGAGTCAAGTACATTGAATTTGGACATGCTGATGTGGACCTATCTGACTGGAGGAACAGTGACTAGGATGCCACCTTGTCTCACACCTTGATTGATCCTCCTCTGTCCTTGATTCTCTTGATGGATAACGTACCTCCCCTTTCTGATTTTGCATTATGATGATAGGAAGTCATGGTCAAGTCACCTTCTCTAGTAATTCATCTTGCCTTGAAATGTTTACATGATCCCTCTTCACTACCATCTTGTGGTTTCTCCATGTAGTAGAATGAGGTCCTTGAGGATAGCTTGGTCTATTACGTGCAACTCTTTGAACACTTGAAGTCCTCCAACTTGGAAGCACTTTGAGTCCTCCATGCATTTGAGGCATCTTTAATGATGATGAAACTTGAATAGGTCCTCCTTGTCTGATCTTCCTTCTAGCCCGGTGTTGTTGATCTGCAAAACAAACCAAAAGATGATTAAGTATACATAATACATTTATCCTAACATGGTATTTCTTACTTCAAACCATTAATAAGAAGGTATTAAGATCAATTTGCTTAGGACCCTCTACAAGGACAGGACCTATAATAAAATGCGCTTTGGATCCTCTCCAGGGACATGACCTATAATGAGATTTTTGCTCACGACCCTCTAGAAGGGTCAAGAGCGAAAATTGACAAAGTTGCTCAATTAGACCTCATTTTCAACCTTAACTTACCAAGATCAAATCATTCACCTCCAAAATTGCCTAGGAATAGGTTTCGCTCAAGGGCCTAGGCAAAACATGAGACCTCCTAGGAATTTCGCTCTGGACTCTTTGGAAGGGTCAAGAGCGAAATTGGCAAATTTGGACATTCTTCACATTTTGTGACCACAACTCACTCAAATGCATGCCTGAGGATGCTTCTAAGTTCAATCCACCTCAATCAACACTAGGCTTGACACAAAATTGGGAGCAAAAAAGTTTTCATGAAAATTCGCTCTTGACCCTTTGGAAGGGTCAGGAGCGAAATTTGTAATTTAGCCTCAATTCTATCATCTTATTGCCTCAAATCACTTTTCAAGGCAAGTACACATCGATCCTTTCCCAACCATGCCTTAGAAACAAAGATGTTGGTATCAAACATGGAGCAAAATAGAGGTTTAAGGAATTTCGCTCTGGACCCTTTGGAAGGATCAGGAGCGAAATTTGCATTTTGACACCATTCAGCTTCTTTTTAAATCTCCCTCTATCATCATCAAGTGAATTCACCCTCAATTTAACCCGAAACAAGATCTCTTGGGTGCATTAGATGAAATAAGGAGTCCTCCTAAGGATTTCGCTCTGGACCCTTTGGAAGGGTCAGGAGCGAATTTTGCATTTCTAGGCTCAATTCACATCCAATTTGCCTTGGACTTGCCCATTCCCCCTTATCCTATCATATTCAAGCCAACTTGCTCTCAAAGTTGTCTACCCAATGCTTTTGACAAGAAATTAGGCTATCCTAAGGATTTCGCTCTGGACCCTCTAGAAGGGTTAGGAGCTTAGAAGGAATTTCGCTTTGGACCCTTTGGAAGGGTCAGGAGCAAAATTTGGAAAATAGGGCTTGTCCTTGATAAAGCTTTCTCCTAGCTTGCTTGTTTAGCTTCAAACCATCTTAGCAAAATACCTTGAGGGCAGTTTGCTTTAAAATTGTGAGGAAAATACATGTTTTTGAGAAATTCACTCTGGACCCTTTGGAAGGGTCAAGAGAGAAATTCTTCCTCTAGACCCAATTCTTCCTTCTTTTCACTCATCTGGCTTTAGACTTGTCTTTTTGAATCCTTTCCTTGCCATGTATGTCCACCATTTGATGTCCCTAGTGAAGAAATAAGTCTTTTGGAGGATTTCGCTTTGGACCCTTTGGAAGGGTATTGATGTGTATTTTGTACACTATCAAACACAGAATAAAATACCCAAGGGTACCTTATCCTCTCTTGAGTAAAGCCTCTGAATGCTGAAGATATCGCGAAAAAGGATCAATCAGGGTGACTTCAAGGTTCTTCATTGTAGGATCTCTACGTGTGGATAAGCACCAGTGGTCGTTGTGAATGCTGTTTCTTCAAGGGGTCTTACGCACTTCAAAAGTTGGTCCGTGTTGCTTTTACTTGACTGCAGGGATAGGAATTTCCTAACACTAACAAATTCTCAAAAAAGATCAAAAGATAGGGTTTTCAAGAGATGAATTCTAATCTAATCCTAAGAATGACTCAATGTAGGCTAGACTTGGTAAGATTCTACCAATTTCAGTATTGCCAAGGAATTACAACTCTACTGGAATTGATGCGATCTTCTAAGGTGATTAGTGATTTTCAAATCATCAAGGATTATAGATACTATCATAATGATACATATCAATATTTCAATAACGATTGAAGTTTCAAGCAATCTCAATATCTCCAGTTGACCACACAAGGCGTCCTTACAATCAGTAAGAAGCTAGTGGTTTGGAACGTGAATCTCACCAAAGATCAAGCACAACACTTAGCCCCTCAAACTTAAATACTACTTCGATTGAGAATGATTCAAGAAAGTAAACAACCATGAAGATAGCCAAAAGAATTGCAATAAAACACCATAACTTCAATATTTTATTGACCTCAAAGCCAAAATAGACAACAATTGTTCGAAATTCTTTCTTCACTACTCAATCTTGCTACAAAATAACCTTCTTCTCTCCAAAGCTCTAGCTATTATCTATCTCTTTAATATCTAATCTCTAAATTTACAAAATGAAAATGAGTGAGGGTATATATAGCATCCTCAATTACAATGAACGGCCCAGATCAAAAGAAGATCAATGGCTGAGATTCTGACACCTAAACCCTAATTAGGATTTGTTACAAAAAGTTCCCCTTTTAGATGAACATTATTAAATGCATAGCCAAATATTTAATTGGCACAAAAATCGAGGAAACATAGACCAATGATAATTGAGATGCCACATCATTCTATAACAACCTTTCTTCTAGAACCTTGTTCCCTTTACAATGCTCTTTCTTAGCATATGCAACGAATCTGGACACAATTCCTTCAATCTCGGCAATAGGAATCTCGAGAAGATTCCTCATTCGCTCCTCCAAGTGGATAACCTGATCAAAGGCAGTGAGAAGAGCCGTTTCCCATCCAGGTTCGAGTTCTTTGATCTTCTCAATCAGGAGCATAGTAGTGAACATTAGATCCCGTTGCTCATCTGTGATGACATTCTCATCTTTGCAAAAGATGACCTTGACTCTCTCTTCCAACTCTTGGAGATCCACATCCGTCTCAACTTCGATCCTCCTGCCAAGAATGGTACACAACACTTCGAACACCTTATCCTGAATTGGATGGATGACACCTTCAACTTGATTGCATTTGGTGTTGATGTCCTCGAAAAAAACTTCTTTCAACTGGAGTAGAGTTGACCATTGAAGTAAATTATGAGCTCCTCCATCCATTATCTTTTCTTGTGCTAGGATCTTCCTTGGTGTTTGCCTGATTACTTGCAGAACAGGAATGATAACATCTCTAGTGTGAGCGAAAGCGGCTACAATTATCATTAGGTTGTGAACAATCTCAAGGACTTGGATAGCTCGGTGGATTGTCTTCATCATTCTTGTTGTAAATTCAACGGCTACTGTGTGGGATTTGTCAATCCAAGAGCTCATAAGCTGAACCAAGCTCTTGACTCTCTCTGCCTCGCCAACTGATTCGAGGGGAAGTGCTTGCACAAGAGATACTGTCGGATCCTGACCTGCCAAGGGTTGATTGAGATGACTAAAGTAGCCTCTCCAAGCACCGACTTCTCTCTCAAGCTTTCTATTCTTTTCCATTTCTTCTTTAAGCTTGTCTTTAAGTGCTTCAAATGAATCGGTTGCCTCATCCAGTGCCTGTTCAGTAGTGAGGGGACCAAGCTCAAATGTTTCTACATCATACTCATCTGCAAGGATTTCTCCTTCATACTTGTCCACTACTGGTGTAGCTATCTGCAATTTCCTGGATCCTGTCTCATCTTTGATCACCTTGGACATCTTGGTGGCCTTCTTCTTTTCTGTTACCTCTTGAGAATTTCCTATAAGACTCTCTAAGTCAATCACATCCTCTTCATCCTCAATCACAATTACCTTTGTCAGTCTCTCTTTTAACCAATCTGGAATGGCGGATCTTGTCTCTCTAACTTGTATTTCTTTAGGTAACACTTCATCTTCTCGGAGAGGAGATGTGGCCTCATCATCATTTTCGTGATCCTCCTGTAGCTCATCAATTTGTAGCGGTTGACTTGATGAATGCTCAGGTGTTTGTCCCTTCTCCAGTTTATCATTTTGTACCATGGATTCCATAGATTCATCAATCTCAAGTACTATCTTCTCTTGACCTTCAGCTTGACTTGCCTTCTTTCCATGTCGAGAAGATGTGCCTGATGGACAATCTTGATTGGCCTCTTGCTTCTTCTTGGAGGGTTCTCTTTTCTCAAGTCTTTCTTTCCTCTTTGAGCCTCTGGGATAAGAATTGCCTTCACTTGCGCTCGCTCCTCCTCCTTCTGGTCTTTCCTCCAAAGTAAAAGTCATTGGTATGTTCTGTTCTCTTAACTTCTGATGTTGTACATCCACCCATCTGCGAGTACATGACAAAACTGGAGCCATCAAAGCTCTCAAGTCCGAAATCTCAGGCTCGTTCCAATCTATCTTCACTCTCTTATCTTCCTTGTCATAGGATGACTGGAGATGTCTGCCACTATCCTGAGCTTGATCGGCTACTCTGTAAACTTTGCATTTCCTGATGAAATCTAAAGGTAATCTGGAATGCATGTTTCTTTTCACTTGTAAATCACTTGAGAGATTCATCTAAAAGTCCTCTACTTGAAACTCGTGTTTGTACTTCTTGCCAACTGTCTCCTCCATATAACCATGAGGATCGAAATTCTCCCTCGAGGCAAAGAACGTGAATGAATATAAAGCCAATTCCTTCTCTGCATCTTCCGAGGCTTGAGTATTAGGACATACCTCAACTGAATTCCCCAATATGATAGGCACGGGAACTCCATTTCCATGCTTGTGTCTGAATGCCTTTGCATAAGCTACCAACTGTCTGGTCGCCTCAAGTAGCACTATCCTGTCTGTCGGATACCTCGGCAACATGTAGGGAGATGAAGGACACCCATGAATTCTGATATATGTAAACTTTTGAAACTGGATGAACCAAGCACCATACCTCTTCACAAGCTCTTGTGCATCCAGAGATAGTCAATTGTGAATCCCACCTTGCAATATCCTAGTGATGTTCATCGTGAAGGTGTCATTGACTAACTTGTAGTCACCTCTAGGAGGAGGATGCAAATGAACATAAGAGTCACAAACTCTCACTTCTCCGGGTCCTCTTCCGATCACTCCTCTGTGAGGTAGCCCTGCATATTCGAAACTCCTGATCAAGACATATATGACATATGAGCTCATGTGGAACGACTTGGTAGGCTTTAGTCTTCTCAACTGCACATCTAGACAATGGCTAATAATTCTAGCCCAGTGAATCGTTCCTTTTCCTTGGACTATCACTTGAACGAAGAAGAACATCCATTTCTCGAAATAGAAGGCTTGAGGAGCCCCCGTAACTCAATTGAGCAAAGTTATCAAATCTCTGTACTCCTCCTGGAAGTCGATCCTATGTGGTGTGTTGGGAATCTTGCTCAAGTGAGGATGACTTTTGAGCAACCAATTCTTATTGATGAGATTCAAGCAAGTGTCGGGATCATCTTCATACATTGACCTGGCTCCTTCTAGGCTTTTGTTAATCATATCTTTATGCTCTGGAAGATGGAGAACCTCACTTATAGCCTCCTCTGAAAGGTAAGCCAAAGTATTTCCTTCCTTGGATACGATCGATCTCGATTGTGAGTCATAATGGCGGGCACACTCGATCATCAATTCATGACACTGGACTACTGGAGGGAAACCGGCCGCCTTGATGATGCCACTTTCAATTATTCTCTTTGCGACAGGTGATGGCTTGCCAATGTAGGGGACCTCTCGAAACTTCTTCTCCATTTGGACATAATCCTGGTCTCCAATTCTTCATTCCTCTGATCTTCCTTCATGAAAGTCGGGCGACTAGTAGATGCTCCTGCCTTTGGAGTCGCCATCTTGACACCTACACACATTTCACAATTAGTGATATATCTTGAAGCATAGAAATATAGAGTAGAAAGGAAGATTTAGGATTTTAATTAGGAAACTTCATGATAAATCTTGAGTTATCATTTCCTAATTAGCTATGCAATACTTGGAATTTTCAAAACCAAAGTTCAAAATTCAAATTTTCAACAAGGGTGTCAAGATGATTTCGCCATACCTCCCCTTGAGTATTAAACTCTAAGAAATGATGCAAAAATAGATGAATTTCGCTAGGCAAAATGTAGATCAAAAGTTCTCCCTTGAATAAAATGCGCCTCCTTTAGTCTTCACAAGAATCAACTCCACTTCCTTCTAGTCTCCAACACTTGAAATAAATTCGCTCCAAATAGACCAGATTTCGCACCTCCTTCTTGCTCTCCAAATTTGCACTTGAAGCAATGAGTGAATGATTTGAATTGTGAAAAAAAACACCTCCAATATATAGAGCGCCCACCCCTTTGCTCCCTCTAGGTCGACTTGGCAAAAAGAGGTTAAAAAATAAATAAAATTGTAAAAAGGAGGGGCCGACTTGATAAAATAAATAAAAATAAGACCTTAAGCGCTCCATATTTAATTTTAATTTCATAAAAATTAATTTTAAATGCCTCCAAGATAGAAGTTCGATTTTTTAAGGCTCAAAATTAATTTATTAAATGCCAATTTAATTTTAATTAATTTCTTTTTCAAAGGCTTCGAAGTGAGCAATTTTGGAGGAATTTGGGGAATATCAATGCTCAAATATGGTAAAATAAAGAATGCTACTAACTTCACCCTGGACCCTTGGCAAGGGTCAGGAGCGAACTTTCAATTTAGGCCTTGCATACCTCATTTTTCTAGTCCAAAACTTCATCTAGGCATTTAAATGGCATTTTTAATTGGAGTTTTGAGTTTGATTTCACTTGATCTCTATGAGGAAAGTGTTATTAGGATTTTTTCGCCTTGGACCCTCATTGGAGTTTTGAGTTTGATTTCACTTGATCTCTATGAGGAAAGTGTTATTAGGATTTTTTCGCCCTGGACCCTCAGAGAGGGTCAAGAGCGATTTTTCACTTTTGCTCTTAATCCTTCATCTTTTAATTGTCAACTCTCCTTGTGGGATAAGCAATGATCTCCTTCACTCGTTCCATGCATGCTTGATTTGCTTTTGCAATGCGAAATAAGGACTTCAAAGACTTTTCACTCTGGTCCTCCAGTGAAGGTCAGGAGCGACTTTTGCAATTTAGGCTAGGATCATCAAGTTTTGGAGGTAAATCCTTGTTCATTACGTTTTTGGAGGACCTTTCCACCTTAGCACAACCTTGCCTTAGCGCGATCTTGAAGGGAAGTTGTTGGTTTTGCCAATTTCGCCCTGGGCCTTCAGTGAGGGTCAGGAGCGATCTTGAGTCCTTTGCACAAATTCTTGATCACTTCAACTTCAAATTACTTTCAAGGCGTAGAATATCATTCTCCACTCCCTTTTGAGTCCTAGAAACAAAAATACCATCTCGAAATACAAGGGAAGTGAGAGCTCTTGGAAATTTCGCCCTGGACCCTTGGAGAGCGTCAGGAGCGATTTTGCTTATTGTCCTCAACATTTGCAATCTTAGCATCTCAATTCCACCTCAAGGCATTTCAAACATCGTTTCAAACTTGTGTCTAGGCTTAGCTTCACTTAATTTTGGAGGAAAAGGTTGGATATTAGGTTTTTCGCCCTGGGCTTTCAGTGAAGGTCAGGAGCGATTTTGCAGATTCAAGTTTATCCATCTTTTGCTAGCCCTCCAAATTATCTTCAATGGTCAAAACACACCCTTCCTCACTCATTCAAGCAAGATTTTGTCTTAATTCTTCAAAGAAAGGAGAGAAACTTAGAAATTCGCCCTGGACCTTCAAAGAGGGTCAGAAGCGACTTTTCAAACCTGGCTTGATTGCCTCCTTGTTGATCGTCCAAATTATATTCAATGGGTAAAACACACTTGCTTTCATCTATTCCAATCATAAAAATCACTTTTGACCTAGCAAGAAATGTGCCTTTTGAAAATTTTGCTCTAGACCTTCAGAGAGGGTCAGGAGCGATTTTTGCTCTCTAGACCAAAATGCTTCACTTTTCATCATGAAATGTCCTTGCTAGGGAAGATTTCATCTTGTTTCACGCTATGAATAAAAGTTCATGTCCAAGAAAGGTCTAAAAATGTGCATATAAAGAATTTCGCTCTGGACCTTCAGAGAGGGTCAGGAGCGAATTTACCCTTCTTGGGCAAAACTCCATCATTTCATTATCTTCAATCAAGTCTGGACACTTTATCACACTCATTTCATCCTCCACCATGCCTTTGATATCTCAATTTGACCAAACAAGGTCAGGAATGACTCCAATAAGTTTTTTTGCCCTAGACCTTCAGAGAGGGTCAGGAGCGATTTTGATGATTCCAACAAGATCCTTCATCATCTCAAGTTAAAACTCCTTCAAGTGGATGGAGAAAAGTCATTCATTTTCCGTTCATGTCCAACACTTGGTCCTCTTTTGCTATAAGATGAGGGAAATCAAAATTTCGCCCTGGGCCTTCAGAGAGGGTCAGGAGCGATTTTTCCCTTAGCCTTCAAAATTCATCATTTTCATGCCTTCAAATCTTCAAAAGCATCAAGTCATGTCCAATCATCCCTCCTCGAGACCCTGCACAAAACCAATTAGAAAAGTCAGTGACAAATATGCCTTGAATAACATTTTCGCCCTGGACCCTTGGCAAGGGTCAAGAGCGAATTTACCCTTTCTGGCTAAACTATCCAAAATTTAAGTCTCCAATCACTTCACACGGCAAAGTTAGGTCATTCTTAAGGCCAGGAACCAGTTAGCAAGCCTTCTCAAAAACAAGAATTTGCACTCAGGATAAATTTCGCCCCAGGCCTTCACTGAGGGTCAGGAGCGATTTGTCTGCTTCAAGCATCATCTTACTTCAAAAAAATGATCAAAACTCACCTAGGCAAGAACACACAATTCCCCCTTAAAGCATCTCAACACTTAGACAAAATTGTCAAGGAAATCCAGTCTACAAGGATTTTCACCCTGGGCTCTCAGAGAGGGTCAGGAGCGAAATTGGCATTATCAGGCTCTTGATCTATTTCCTCACTTATTCAACTTAGCCCACTAGACTCACTTTCTTCACTGACTATGTTTAACTGACTTAGACCAGGAAACGACTGGACCTTACCATAAAGACCTACAATCTAGACTTAACTTGAGACCTATTTGATTCCCTCGACAGGCTTACCTTATTTCAACAATCTCAATCTTCAAGAAGACACTTAACAACTTTCAAAATTTGACTGGACTCAGCTTGTATAATATCCAAAAGAAACCCCTAAGGTTTAGCCCTAGCGCAGACAAACCACTCACTCACTCAAAACCCTAAAAGCAGAGAGAAGAACAAGCAAAACAAAAGCAAAAAAAGAGGGGGTCCCCATTCTAATGGGGTGATGTGTGAAATGGTCACAACAAAGGGTCAGGAGCTTAGAAAAATTTCGCTTTGGACCCTTTGGAAGGGTCAAGAGCGAAATTTGCAATTATGCTCAATTCCTTCACTTTCCATCACTTCTCTTTGTTTCACACATCAATACTCTCTCAATCACACCATAGGGATAAGGTTTATGAGGCAAATTAGGACCAAGAAGGGGAAATTCGCTATGGACCCTTTGGAAGGGTCAGGAGCGAATTTGAGGAATTAGTCTTAGATACCTTCCAAACACTCAAACCTCATCCTCAAACACATTGTTCTCACCTTAGGACACACCAACAAACCACCTTAAGGAAGTGCCTAGTTAAAATGTTGAATGAAAAGTGCATCTTAACAATTTCGCTTAGGTACCTTTGGAAGGACAGGACCTATCTAGGAATTTCACTCTGGACCCTTTGGAAGGGTCCAAGAGCAAAATTTGCTTCTTTGCACAAATTCTTCACTTTTCCTTATCACACTTGTTTGAAACTCACTTCCAAAGGCATGAATAGATCATTCTTCATTCAATTGAATCCTGGAAGCAAGGGTTATAGCCCAAGTTAGGACCAAGAGAGGCTCTTAGGAGAATTCGCTCTGGACCCTTTGGAAGGGTCAGGAGCGAATTTGGCAAGTGTGCTCAAATTCTTCATCACTTCCTTGACTAAATGCCCTAGGTCTTAAAGGCAAGGCCACCCTTGGATTTTCACTTAGACTCGTGGCAAGGTACAAAGATCCCTCTATTCCCAATCAAGACTTAACAAGCTCCAAGGCCTAACCAAGAGGAAACTTTAAATAGATACCCTGACCTGGACCACCTACTGACCAATTTGAACCTAAGAAGACCACCCTATCCTAATGAGCCCTCTGGCAACCCTTCAATGCAAAGACTAATAGCCAAGAACCTAAAAAACTAAACCAGGAAGACTAACCCTAGAAAGCAAAAAGTAGGGGTCCCCATTTGCAATGGGGCGATGTGTGAATACGTCGCAATAGGTTTCAAGGGCCCGATCTAGAGAATTTTTTTCTACTGCGAGTTTGTTCTGCCTACATCCTTGTCTGCGACTGGGCATTTTTTTGAAGGAAAATCACAAATTTTCAAGTCTAAGTTTTTTTTTTGGGAGCTGCGTCAATGATTTTTCTTTTTTTCAAAAATCACGATTTTCAACAGCGATTTTGTGCAAGATTTTCATGGATTTTAGGCAGGTTGTTCAGTGGTTTTTCGGCATGCGATGCGATTTGCAAGAGCCACAATATTCTAAGTGGTGATTTTCTATTTATTTTTCATGATTTTTGTGTAGCAATTTCCTTTTTTTGGTGCAACGCTTGTGTTTTCCGGCAATTTATTTTTGACGCAATTTTCATGCTTTTTTTGGCAACGCTGAATCTTTGTGAGTTTTTCAACCGTGATTCTCTATAGGGTTTTCGACGACAGTTTCGGACCTTTGTTTTTTTTCTGGCAACCTATGGCAACGACAACTAGGGTTTCTGTAGGTTCAACAGCGATTTTTTTCCTGATTTCTTGGGTTTAATTTGCAGAAATTTCTTCTTTTTTTTTGTGTTTTTCCAGAATTTCATGCCTTGGGTTTGGTGCCTCTTTTTTTGCTGATTATTTTCCTGCTATCTAGGGTTCGTAGGAAAAAAATTGAGTTTTCAGCAATTTGCGCATTGGGATTCATGCCTCAAATTCCGTTCCAAGGTTTCTAATGCATTGTGCAGCTATTTCTATTCTGATTTCTTAGTCAAATTCTTTTGTCACGTTTTTCATGCCTTCATAAGGTTGACCTCATTCAACCTTGCTTTTCATGATGGCATCACTGACGGTTTCTGTGATGGCATCATTGACGAATGTCATGTTGGAGAGCAATCATAAGTTCAACGCCCAGAACTATAATACTTGGAAACAACGCATGTTAACCATTTTTGACTATCGTTGCCTTGATTAGATTGTTTTGGGCAAGGTTCCTCGTCCTAAAACAGTAGGTGAAGACCAAGACAAACATGATGCAAAAAAACGAGAGGCTATCATGCTTATCAAGTTATCTGTCACAGATGATCAACTCCCTCAGGTGCCTTCACGTATAACAGCTAAAGAGATATGGGATGTCTTGAAAGATCTTCATGAGACATCCAACAAGAGCCGTGCTTTCTAAAGAATATGTTGTTTTCTATCATGATGGATGAAAAGATATCTATCCAGGCACATCTTACGAAGATCAAAGAGATCTGTGACTAGTTGGATGCTATTGGCCGCACCATGGAAGAAATGGATATAGTAGTGATCACGTTGAAAAGCCTTCCCCGATTTTATGAGCATTTCATTGACATGCTCAATATCTCTTCTACTAATGTTGATATGAAGTTTCCTAATCTCTGCAACAAGCTTTTGCAACAAGCTTCTACAACAAGATAGATGGAAGCAGCAGTTTGGTAATAACATTGTCAATGCAGAACAAGCGCTTACTGCCAAGGACAAGTGCAAAGCCAAGACCACTCAGCAGAAAGGACAACGCAACTTTGAGGAAGGGTTCAGAAAGAACTTCACTTGTCACTATTGTGGTGGACTTGGGCATATCCAGGAATTCTGCAAAAAGAGGTTGGCTTATCAAAAGTCCGACCAAGGAGGGTCTCACGAGAAGGTGCAGGCACATGTTGCAAAGCGTTCTAAAGAGGAGTCAACCTTCTATGCTTTTTGATTTTGTCATCGGATGGGTTTTTTTATTTTTCTCCACAAAAAATCATGGGAGGGGTTTTGCTTGATTTTTTCCTCAAAACAAGGAGTGGTCTTTTTGCCACGTGATGTTTGATGTTTTATTGCGTGATGTCTGGTGTTTTACCGTGTGATGTCTGTGTTTTACCACGTGATAGTTTGGTTCTTGTCGTACGACGTTTCACAGTTTTGTTCGATTTTTTCCTCAAAAAATGTTTTAGGGGTTTAGTTCCTGTTAGGGTTTTTACCATTTTTTTCCACAAAAAATGACGATTTGTATCTTCAATTTTGGAGGGTTTGTTGATTTTTCCTCAAAATCATGGTTTTAGGTTTTTGTTTTACCCAACATTAGGTTGGATGGATTCTAGTATTCTTGATCATTCACACTTAGCAAATCCTAGGAGGGTCTCCGCCACAGCAAAGTGTTCTTTGCATTTGTGATCAAAAGACCTGTAGTGTCTTCTGTAGGGTAGTTAGTTGATACAATGACCACTACGGGAGGGTATTAGAAAATTTAATTATATTTTAATTAGCTTTATTTAGTTATTTATTAATGGTCATTTAGCTTTTTAGCTTTTTTAGTTCGTTAAGTGAAACTATTGCTTCTTTATTAAAGACGCATAGTTAGGTTTTTATTATTTAATTTTTTTAGCTTTTTTTAGCTTTTTAGTTTTCACTTAAACGACTAGCTTTATATGGTCGCATATTGTTGAATAGATTATCCAATTATTTCAAAATATTAGAGACCGGCCTTGTTTGGGAAAATTATAATTCAAACATTAAATGTATATATATGAGAGATCAAAATATTACATTTGTACACCAATGCAATTCGAGTTCAAAATAAATTCATAAGGAATTAAAGGCGGAGCAGAGTGAATTACCAGCAGAAATAAAGCAAATTCAAGTGCAGACCTAGAAAAGGTGATACTAACAGCAGTGAGGAAGTTGATTGTAGGAACTAGAAAGAATGATGCCCAGCAGAGGAGATACGAATTCCTTGCAACTGAATCAGATGCACCCGGCATGCAATACATGAAGTCCAAGGAAGAAGTTAGAAACAAGATTGAAAATAAAGGGCCAGTCAAAGCTGTTGATGTTGTTAACAGCAAATCAAAAGAATGATCCATAATCCTGAAAACGAAATTCCAGTACATCAAGGAAATTCCAAGACTAGCTTAGCATTCTGTTGACGTGTATTTTGTACACAATCATACACAGAATAAAATACCCAAGGGTACCTTATCCTCTCTTGAATAAAGCCTCTGATTGCTGAAGATGTCGCAAAAAAGGATCAATCAGGGTGACTCCAATGTTCTTTTATGTAGGGTCTCTACGTGTGGATAAGCACCAGTGGTCGTTGCGATTGCTGTTTCATCAAGGGGCCTTACGTATCCGAATTGTAGGAACAAGATTTCCTAAATACTAATGAATTTCCAAAAAGATCAAAAGGGTAAGGTTTTGCAAGGGATAAATTCTAATCTAATCCTAAGAATGACCCAATGTGGGCTGGACTTGGTAAGATTCTACCAACTTCAATATTGCCATGAAATAACAACTCAACTGAAATTGATGCGATCTTCTAAGGTAACAAATGATCTTTCAATTCATCAAGGATCATGGACACTACCACGAAGGCACATATCCAAAGCTCAATGACGATTGAAGGTTTAAGTAATTCAAGTCTCTCCAGTTGACCACACAAGGCGTTCCTACAATCAGTAAGAAGCTAGTGGTTTGGAATGTGAATCTCACCAAAGATCAAGCCCAACACTTAGTCCTTCAAACTTAAACACTACTTTGACTGAGAATGATTCAAGAAAGTAAACAACCATGAAGATAACCACAAGAATTGCAATAAAACACCATAACTTCAATATTTTATTGATCTCAAAGCCATCACAAACAACAATTGTTTGAAATTCCTTCTTCAAAGCTCAATCTTGCTACAAAATAACTTGCTCCTCCAAAAGCTCTAAACTCTAACTATTTCTTATTGCTCTCTCTTTCTAATTTCTAATTGCTAATGACAAAATGAAAAGGAGTGAGGGTATATATAGCATCCTCAATTACAATGAACGGTCCAGATCAAAAGAAGATCAATGGCCAAGATTATGACACCTAAACCCTAATTTGGGTTTATTACAAATAGTCCCCTTTTTATTGAACAATATTAAATGCATAGCCAAATATTAAATTTGGCACAAAAATCTAGGAGACATAGACCAATGACAATAAAGGTGCCACATCATCTATAACAACCTTTCTTCTAGAATCTTATTTCCTTTCCAATGCTCCTTCTTAGCATATGCAGTGAATCTAGACACGATTCCTTCGATCTTAGCAATTGGAATCTCGGGAAGATTCCTCATTCGTTCCTCCAAGTGGATGACCTGATCGAAAGCCTTGAGGAGAGCAGTGTCCCATCCAGGTTCAAGTTCTTTGGTTTTCTCAATCAGGAGCATGGTAGCAAACATTTGATCCCGTTGCTCATCTGTAATAACATTCTCATCTTTGCAAAAGATGACCTTGACTCTTTCTTCTAATTCTTGCAAATCCACATCTGTCTCAACTTCGATCCTTCTGCCAAGAATAGTACATAATACTTCAAACACCTTGTCCTGGATCGGATGGATAATTTCTTCAACTTGATTGCATTTGTTACTGATGTCCTCAAAAAGAACTTCCTTCATCTGGAGTAAAGTTGACCATTGGAGTAAACTATGAGGTCCTCCATCCATTATCTTTTCTTGTGCTAGGATCTTCCTTGATGTTTGTCTGATTACTTGCAGGACAGGAATGATAACATCCTTAGTGTGAGCAAAGGCGGCTACTATTATCATTAGGTTGTGGATGATCTCAAGAACCTGGATAGCTCTGTGAATGGTCTACATCATTCTTGTTGCAAATTCAATAGCAACTGTATGGGATTTGTCAATCCAAGAGCTCATAAGTTGGACCAAACTCCTGACTCTCTGTGCCTCACCAACTGATTCAAGGGGAAGTGCCTGCACAGGAGATATCGTTGGATCCTGATGCCTCAAAGGCTGATTGAGATGGCTAAAGTAGCCTCTCCAAGCACCGACCTCTCTCTCAAGCTTTCTATTCTTTTCCATTTCTTCCTTAAGTTTGTCCTTAAGTGCCTCAAATGAATTAGTTGCCTCATCCAACGTTTGCTCGGCTGTGAGTGGACCAAGCTCAAATGTCTCTACATCATATTCCTCTGCGAGGATCTCACCTTCATACTTGTCCACTGCTAGTGTAGCTATCTGCAATTTCCTGGATCCTGTCTCATCTCTAATCATCTTGGACATCTTAGTAGCCTTCCTCTTTTCTGTCACTTCCTGAGAATTTCCAACAAGGTTTTCTAAATCAATCACATTATCTTCGTCCTCGATCACAATCACCCTTGTTAGTCTCTCCTTCAACCAATCTGGAATGGCAAACCTTGTTTCCCTAACTTGTATCTCCTTAGGCAATGTTTCTTCTTCTCTGAGGGGAGATGTCACTTCATCACCATCCTTGTCTTCATGTAGCTCATTGATTTGGAGAGATCGACTTGATGATCATTGAGGTGCCTGTCCTTCTTCCTGTTTATCGTTCTGTATCATTGATTCCATAGATTCTTCCATTTCAAGTGTCCTCTTCTCTTGTCGAGAAGATGTGCCAGATGAACGGTCTCGATTGGCCTCTTGCTTCTTCTAAGCTTTTATAGATCATATCTCTGTGCTCCGGAAAATGGAAAGCCTCACTTATAGCCTCCTCTGAAAGGTAAGCCAAAGTGTTTCCTTCCTTGGACACGATCGATCTTGATTGTGGATCATAATGGCGAGCAAACTCGATCATCAACTCATGGCACTGGATTGCTGGAGGGAAGCCGGCCGCCTTGATAATGCCACTTTCAATTATTCTCCTTGCGACAGGTGATGGCTTGCCAATGTAAGGGACCTCTCGAAACTTCTTCATACTGAAGTTTCCCAAGTTGGTATCTCCAATGTTGCTCCATTTCGACACGATCTTGGTCTCCAATTCTTCGTTCTTTTGATCTTCCTTCATGAGGGCTGGACGACTGGTAGATGCTCCTGCCTTTGGGGTTGCCATCGTGACACCTACACAACATTTCATAATGAGTAACAGATTTCGCAATGTAGAAATATAGATTAGATTAAAGATTGAATTTAGGAAACTTCATGATAAATCCTTGAATTATAATTTCCTAAATATAACGATGCAATTTGGAATTCAGGATTCAAAATTCAAAATTCAAAATTGAGGCTAGGACGATTCAAAATTCAAAATTCGGACAAGGGAGATCTTGCCATACCTCTTCTTGAGAACTAACTCTAAAAAGTGATGCATAATTAAGGAAGTTCGCTAGGCAAAATGTGGATCGAATTCTTCAACGTGAGCTTCTTCTAGCAAATGCGCCTCCTTCATCAACTCCACCACCCTTGGGGTCTTCAACACCTTAAGGGAAAATTCGCTCCAACTTTAACAAAATTCGCACTCCTCCTTGGATTGAAATTTCGCTCTTCTCCTTGGATCAAAATTCGCACCTTTTATTGCTTCTCCAAATCGCATGTAAATAATGATTGAATGATGGATTAGAATGCCTCAAAGTACCTCCATATATATAGGCGCTCATCTCTTTAATTGCCCATAGGCCGACTTAGAAAATAGGCAAAAATAAACAAAAATTAAATTAAAAAAAGGAGGCCGACCTTTATAAAAATATAGAAACAAAACCCCAAGCGCTCTCCCCTTTTATTTAATTTAATAATTAATTAATTTAAATGCCTTTGTAATTAATAATTTCGATTTTTTAAAAGGCTAAATTAATTATTAAATGCCTTATGCGCTATTTTTAAATGCCAATTTAATTAAATATTTCAAGCCTTTAGCGAATTTGGCATTGTAATGTAATTCAAAAATGTTGGTGCCTAAACATGGGAGGAATTTGGGACTTTCATCAATATCGCTCTGGTCCCTAGAAGAGGGACAGGAGCGCCCATGCATTTTGGTCCTCTATCTTTCATTTTTTTTTACATTTGAAACTTCATCCTTTACGTCCAAAATGGGGTTCTCGCTTGGTATTTTGAGTTTAACCTATTCCATCTTTGGAATGAATGCCTTTTAAACCATTTTCGCCCTGGTCCCTTGGAGGGGGACAGGAGCGATTTTTGCTTTTACTCCTTGGTCTTCATTTTCCAAATTGCCAAATCGAGTTGTGAGGGCAATTGATGATCCTTGTTTGTTCTACGCATGCCAAACTTGTCTCTCCAAGACCAAATGAGCCCTCCTAAGGATTTTCGCCCTGGTCCTTGATTGAAGGACAGGAGCGAATTTTGCATTTGAGCTCAAAATTGTTGATTCTTGAGGTTAATTCCACGTTCATCGTCCTTCGAAAGTCATTTTTGACCTTGTGTAACCTTGCCTTGACGTAACTTTTGAAGGGAATGGTTGATTCTATAGAAATCGCCCTGGTCCTCCAGTGAAGGATAGGAGCGATCTTGCATTTATGGCACAAATCCTTAATCATATTAACATCGAATTTTCTTCAAGGTGCAAAACATTGTTTCTTACTCCATCTTGAACGTTTGAAACGAAAGAGTCATTTAAAAATTAGGCATACTTGACTATTTCGCTCTGGTCCCTTGGTGAGGGACAGGAGCGCCTTGGCCACTTTGAGCAAGTTTTGTTGTTTTTTGCAACTTCGTTTTCCCTTAAAGCATCCCAAACATCATTTTGACTTCGTGTCTTGACTTGGACTCAACCAAACTTGGAAGGGAAGTCTTGATAATACATTTTTCGCCCTGGTCCCTGGGAGAGGGACAGGAGCGCTTTGGGCAAAATAGGTCTCACTTGTGCTTTGCAATCTTCAAATTTATCTTCAATAGAGTGATTACGCCTTCTTTTACTCATCCCAAATGTAAAACTTGCTTCACCTTTGCCAAAAACTTGTCTTTTGAGGAAATCGCTCTGGTCCCTGGGAGAGGGACAGGAGCTATCTTTGAAATTCGCCTTGGTCCCTGACAGAGGGACAGGAGCGAACTTGTGTCTTGGGTAGATTTTCTCTTTCGTGGTCCATTCAAGTTATATTCAATGAGCAAAACATATTTTCCTTGATCTCTTCCAAATCGCGAAATCATTTAATCTTGCAAGAATAAGGCAAACTTGGTGTTCAAGCTCCGGTCCTTCAGTGAGGGACAGGAGCGATTTTTGTCATTTTATCATACTTTCTTGTTTGCCAATTACCCAAATTATATTCAATGGACAAAACATGCCCTCCTTGATCTCCTCTAATCAAAAAATTGTCTTGGCCTTGCAAGGACAGTGCAAATTTGAGAAACAAGCTCCGGTCCTTCAGTGAGGGACAGGAGCGATTTTTGTCCTTAAGGCCAAATGTTCAACTTTTCATTGCAAAAGACTAAGTCTGGGTGCTTCATCATGTTGATTTCATCTCTTATTGCGTCCCTGATGCTTCAATTCGATCAAAATGAGGCCGAAAATGATCTAAGTAAGCCATTTCGCCCTGGTCCCTGGGAGAGGGACAGGAGCGATTTGGCCTTAAACCTTTAAAAACTTGCCATTTTGAGTCTCAAAAAATCTTCCAAATCTTCAATTCATGTTCGATTGTATCCCTTGGCGACCCTGCACAAGACAAATGAAACGAGTCAATAACCAAGATGCATAAAATATCAATTTCGCCCTGGTCCCTGGGAGAGGGACAGGAGCGATTTTACCTCTATAGGCCAAAGTATCCAAAATTTAGGCTTTCAGTCACTTCACAAGGCATAATTAGGTTATCTCCAAGGCCAGGGGTCAATTATCAAAACTTCCAAAATTTGGTCAAAAATTCAATCGGACAAAATTGCACAATTCCATCATTAGCACTTAGGTAAAATTTGGACTTGCTTTCAAAATTCCGACTGGACCTAGACAGACTCATCTTATTTCAAAATTGCAATCTACGCGAGGATGCTCAATAATCTTCAAAATTGGACTAGACTTCGGCTTGAAAACATCAAAAAGGAAACCCTAAGGCTTAACCCTAGTCCAGACGACTCACTCACTTGCTCAAAATCCTAAAAGGAGAGAGAAGAACAAGCAAAACCGAGCAAAAAGAGGGGGTCCCCATTCTAATGGGGTGATGTGTGAAATGGTCACAACACATTCCAAGGAGAATGAATTCAATATCAAGGATTTAAATGCATTACAAGGTGGATTCCCGAATATGAAAATGAAAAGTGAAAGGTGATCAAGGAAAGATAGTTTCAAATCAAAGTTAGAAAGTCAACTTGATCACTCTAAGAGGATGCAATTTGGGAATATCTCCCACTATAATCACATCCGTCATGAAGATTTGATAATGTTGAGTCAAGATATTGCCCCATCACAAACACTTTGTGATGATCTACAAGATGAGCAAGCTGACCTAGAAAAGGTGATACTAACAGCAGTGAGGAAGTTGATTGTAGGAACTAGAAAGAATGATGCCCAGCAGAGGAGATACGAATTCCTTGCAACTGAATCAGATGCACCCGGCATGCAATACATGAAGTCCAAGGAGGAAGTTAGAAACAAGATTGAAAATAAAGGGCCAGTCACAAACACTTTGTGATGATCTACAAGATGAGCAAGCTGACCTAGAAAAGGTGATACTAACAGCAGTGAGGAAGTTGATTGTAGGAACTAGAAAGAATGATGCCCAGCAGAGGAGATATGAATTCCTTGCAACTGAATCAGATGCACCCGGCATGCAATACATGAAGTCCAAGGAGGAAGTTAGAAACAAGATTGAAAATAAAGGGCCAGTCACAAACACTTTGTGATGATCTACAAGATGAGCAAGCTGACCTAGAAAAGGTGATACTAACAGCAGTGAGGAAGTTGATTGTAGGAACTAGAAAGAATGATGCCCAGCAGAGGAGATACGAATTCCTTGCAACTGAATCAGATGCACCCGGCATGCAATACATGAAGTCCAAGGAGGAAGTTAGAAACAAGATTGAAAATAAAGGGCCAGTCAAAGCTGTTGATGTTGTTAACAGCAAATCAAAAGAATGATCCATAATCCTGAAAACGAAAACCAGGGGAGGACACAAGAGGCCAGTAACAAGAATTGCAAACGCTGATCATCAGCATATCAGACATTTTCAGGTCTGAAAGCGAGCAAATTTCTGATTTCTGAGTACGAATTCCAGATCATATTGGAGTGAAATTCAAATCAGAATTACAAACAAACTCCAGATCAAAATCAGAAGCGAATCATTGTCAAAAGTTAGATCAAGTCTAAAGTAAGACGAATGGTAGAAGGGAATTAAGTTGTTTGCATGCAAAATCAGACCTAGAGCCCTCCATTTACAGACCTAAATCTTCCTCTTCCAACTGAAAATCATCATTTCCAGAATTGGTGTGTTAGCTACAATGTTCCTATAATGATTAGCAAAGCCTATTCTTTTGTAGCTCTTCAATGTGAATTAATGATGCAAGGGATTTAGACTTTCATTTCATTTTGATCTTTGCATTTGACTAAGGGTTTCATTCACTATCCAGGATATTTCTTGCTTTTTCAGGTATGAAGGTGAATGGAGGACTCAACCATGGAGAGGGACATCATGATTTCAGGTATTGCAACAACAATTTGAAGACTCAACAATGCAATGGAGGAGATCCGCATCTTCAAGGCAAGGAGGGTGAAACAATCCAGCAACATGAACGATTCAGAAATACCACAGCAAGGATGAGGCAATCAAAGTCAAGGATACCCCGGCTATAAGATGAATTCTGATGATGAAAGATATTATAACCTTGCGAGAGAGAAACATCATGACATCAAGGAATGCATATGCAATGATCAACATACTTAAGGTGATTACGAAGGAAGATAGTGCGAGTGAAAGGTACAACTACAACAATCTTCAATTTCCTCTGGAAATCCAAGATCATGGTCAGTACATCAAGGAAATTCTAAGACTAGCTATGCATTCCAAGGAGAATGAATTCAACATCAAGGATTTAAATGCATTACAAGGTGGATTCCCGAATATGAAAATGAAAAGTGAAAGGTGATCAAGGAAAGATAGTTTCAAATCAAAGTTAGAAAGTCAACTTGATCACTCTAAGACGATGCAATTTAGGAATATCTCCCACTATAATCACATCTGTCATGAAGATTTGATAATGTTGAGTCAAGAGATATTGCCCCATCACAAACACTTTGTGATGATCTACAAGATGAGCAAGCTGACCTAGAAAAGGTGATACTAACAGCAGTGAGGAAGTTGATTGTAGGAACTAGAAAGAATGATGCCCAGCAGAGGAGATACGAATTCCTTGCAACTGAATCAGATGCACTCGGCATGCAATACATGAAGTCCAAGGAAGAGGTTAGAAACAAGATTGAAAATAAAGGGCCAGTTGAAGCTGTTGATGTTGTTAACAGCAAATCAAAAGAATGATCCATAATCCTGAAAACGAAAACCAGGGGAGGACACAAGAGGCCAGTAACAAGAATTGCAAACGCTGATCATCAGCATATCAGACATTTTCAGGTCTCAAAGGGAGCAAATTTCTGATTTCTGTGTACGAATTCCAGATCATATGGGAGTGAAATTCAAATCAGAATTACAAACAAACTCCAGATCAAAATCAGAAGCGAATCATTGTCAAAAGTTAGATCAAGTCTAAATTGAGATGAATGGTAGAAGGGAATTAAGTTGTTTGCATGCAAAATCAGACCTGGAGCCCTCCATTTACAGACCTGAATCTTCCTCTTCCAACTGAAAATCATCATTTCCAGAATTGGTGAGTTAGCTACAATGTTCCTATAATGATTAGCAAAGCCTATTCTTTTGTAGCTCTTCAATGTGCATTAATGATGCAAGGGATTTAGACTTTCATTTCATTTTGATCTTTGCATTTGACTAAGGGTTTCATTCACTATCCAGGATATTTATTGCTTTTTCAGGTATGAAGGTGAATGGAGGACTAAACCATGGAGAGGGACATCATGATTTCAGATATTGCAACAACAATGTGAAGACTCAACAATGCAATGGAGGATATCCGCATCTTCAAGGCAAGGAGGGTGAAACAATCCAGCAACATGAATGATTCAGAAATACCACAGCAAGGATGAGGCAATCAAAGTCAAGGATACTCCAGCTATAAGATGAATTCTGATGATGAAAGATATTATAACCTTGCGAGAGAGAAACATCATGACATCAAGGAATGCATATGCAATGATCAACATACTTAAGGTGATTACAAAGGAAGATAGTGCGAGTGAAAGGTACAACTACAACAATCTTCAATTTCCTCTGGAAATCCAAGATCATGGTCAGTACATCAAGGAAATTCCAAGACTAGCTATGCATTCCAAGGAGAATGAATTCAACATCAAGGATTTAAATGCATTACAAGGTGGATTCCCGAATATGAAAATGAAAAGTGAAAGGTGATCAAGGAAAGATAGTTTCAAATCAAAGTTAGAAAGTCAACTTGATCACTCTAAGACAATGCAATTTAGGAATATCTCCCACTATAATCACATCTGTCATGAAGATTTGATAATGTTGAGTCAAGAGATATTGCCCCATCACAAATACTTTGTGATGATCTACAAGATGAGCAAGCTGAGGTGGCGCCTAGTCATCATCAACCCAATCACATCATTTCAAGTCAACGAGCGCAGATTCAATGTACTTAACTCATCCAATGATGAGGATAACTACCACGTGGAGTCACAAAGTTCAATGTACCTAACCTCTATTCTTATTGGTTAGAATTCAATGATGGACATGTGATCAATTCAATGTAATTTTGAATGGTCAAGAAAGAGTTTGTTGTAACTTGTAACAAACCCTAATTAGGGTTTTATTGTAAAATCTTGGCCATTGATTTGGGAATCAATCTGAACCATTGAAATGTAATGAGCTCTCTATATAAGGCTCAGTCTCCCCATTTGTAAAGGTTAATAGTCGCTAAGCAATAATTGAGAGAATATTAGTAAGAAATTAGAAGTTAGAAGCTAGAAGTAGAAGGCAAGAATTGCTGCCATGGCATGTAAACAAACATACTTTTCATTGAATTTATGGTGAATAGTGGTACTTCTTCTACATATTGCACGGTTTCTTGTTATATCCTCAACTTAGATGAAGTTCATTGATTATGATGGAGTAACGTGTGGATGTTGATAATTCCTTGGTTCATACTATTTGTGGTTAGATGATTTCTAATTGCAATGCATAGTTAGCCTGAACCTCAAATTGTGCTAAGTTCAATTATGGATATATGTTCAAGTTGTGCCACATTTGGGTATTTGAATGAATGTTCATGATATGAAAACCTTCAATTTCTTGGGAGATCACACTAGTTTTGTGGAGTTGTTCCTATCCTGGTGAAGCAAAACTTGGTTTAAGGAATGTATTCATCCAAGCATCATCCATTGTTACCATTGACCTTAAGAATTAGATTAGAGTCCCTAAACCCTATCTCTTCCTTTTCATTTTCTTTGCTAAGTTAGTTTCACGTTACAACTACGTTCAAGTGTAAACATATCCCCTTGTGATTCCAACAATATCACATCAACCGTTGAGCTTATCCACATGTCAAGACCAGACATTTGGAACCTTGGAATCACCTCGTTTAATCATGAAGTTTAGCGTTTGAGGAGATTTTGATCAAGAGAGGATAGAGTACTCAATAATTTATTGTGTTATAAGGTGTCACAAAACACACATCAACAACATATAAGGAGTAGCAGTCTTCTCAAGCACTTGATAATCAAAGAGTTACACAACCCAAAAGAAAACAAATAAAATAATAAATTAATATTACATAAATCACAACAAATATTACTAAATTTTGTAAGTTGTTCCATTTATTACTAATAGAAAAAAAGAAACACGACTCTAGGTTCATCCACACAAAATGTCATGGATTCAAAATAAATAGATGAAGATTCTCGTCATTACACAATCATGAATCCATGTGATAGATGTCCTCTGTGTGGTAGGTCCAACACTTGAATCCTAGGAACAATTCAAGGAATAGTCCTCAGTTCTACATGTGAAAATCATCACAAAAGAAAATTTCATAAACACAATTCAAATTAAAACAGTTTAGCTTAGAAGTATTATTCGATGGTGTGTACAAAGAGTAGATATGTAGATCGCAAAATCAGCAACTTTGCTATAAGGAAAAAAAAAAAATCTTTCCAAAAATAACAAGTTAATAGAAATTGTACAAACTAATATAAGAGCTATGAGTAGGTCATAATATTGTAGTTTGCTATAGAAACTATACATAGGCGATGAGAAATAAAGCTTGCACACTAAAGGAAAAATGCTAAACAAATAACTAAAGAGCAAATGAAAATATAACAAATAATAATCACAAGTTCATTGCTAACTAATAAATAATAAAAATAACCTATCTTTTATACATTTCTTAAAAGCTTAAAAAGTATAGCACATACAAACTAAAAGAAGTAAAAATACATATTGAATGAGGCCTAAACGTCCACCAAATTGTACATCGGTACATGATAAATACAATATTAACTTACAAAAGATATCCCCAAAATAAGAATACCAAATATCTGTAGAAGAACATTAGTTAGGAATAACTCGATTCCTCAAAAATTATATGCAAGTGCACAACAGTTATACCTGGTCATTCTAGGAATGGTCAATGTCTAGAAGATATGCACTCGCACCAGCAATCATGAGCTTTGGCCTAAAAGGAGCAGCACACTTCTCAAGCATTTCTTGATCAACAAGTCATGTAAGCCAAAGGAAAAGAAATACGGTAACAAATCAATATTACATAGATCACAGCAAATATTACTAAATCTTGTACTTTATTCCATTTATAACTAATAGAATAAAAAGGAATACAACTCTAGATTCATCCACACATTGTGACATCAATTCAAAATAAAAAGATGTAGCATATACTTGACTCTATGCAGTCATGAACCCATGAGATAGATTCCTTCCATGTGGCATGTCCAACCCCTAATTATTAGGAAACAATTCAAAGAAAAGTCTTCAACTCTACACGTCAAAATCATCACAAAAGAAAACTTTATGAACAAAGGTCCAAATCAAAACTCTTTAACTTACTAGTATACCATTATTCAACGGTGTGTACAGACAGAAGATGTGTGGATAGCAAAATTAGCAAATTTACTATAAGAACAACACCAATCTTTTAGAAATTCTAGAAGTTAATAAATTTCAACGAAAATTGGGCAAACTGCTACAAGAGTTGTGAGTAGGTTCCAATGTCGTAATTTGCTATAGAAACTATACACAGGTGATGAGAAATAGATCATTCACACTACAATAAAAATGTTAAAATAGAAATTATAGAGCGAACAAAAACACAAGAAATGATAATCAAAAGCTTATTACTAAATAATAAATAATAAAAATAGCCTACCCTTTATACGTTTCTTCAAATTTAAAAATTATAACACATACAAACTAAACAAAAACAAGAACAAAAATACAAGAGACCATTTCAAACATTTCTTGAGAGTGGGCCCTCCTCTCCGTCCATGCAGATATGATCTTTTATAAGGCTTCTTAAAAAATGTAACTCTATAATTATATATTTCAAAAACCTTACAATCTCTTGCAATTACCTTTTGTGCTATTACATCCTCTCCACACTATGTGCTATGCTGTACAAAGTTTTGAATTACTTGTGGCTTACAACAATAGACCAAATAGATAAGAATATTTTTGGTCAACAAACTATTGAGTAAGAATAAACAAGTTCGTTTGGCTTGCAACCAGACTGTTTGTAAAACAGAGTAATTAATAGATCAATTGGTTACAAAAAAAATTTACTATTTTAACAAGGTCTTATCAAATAATAACAGAGTTACCCGGGGACGAGTCCCCAACCTGAAAACCCCCGTCCCCGTCCCGGGGACGTTTCGAGGACTTGGGGACGGCCAGGGGACGTTTCCACCCCGTCCCCAAATTGCCCTGTATTTTGAGGGGACTTCCCCGAAATAGGGGGACACCTGCCCTAGCTCTGGGGGACATCCGTACGTCCCGGGGACGACTGGGGACAGTTGGGACATCCCCAATCCGTCCTGGGGATGGCCAGACGTCCCCCATATCTAAGACCCTTAAAAAATATTAAAAAAAATTGTATTTTCAATTTTTTATTTAAATTTTCTAATATAGGCCCCTTATTAATTCAAATTGTTACTAAAAATAAAAAAAATTAAAAGATAACATTAATTAAATTTTAAATTTATTAATTTAACTCATAATTTTGACAATGAAACTATATGGCAGCAGTGTAGCCTTTGTGCATTTTGACACAGAGATTAGAAAATCACCAAACTTGGCGAGTCAATAGAAAAATAACACCCAACGCCTTTATTAAAGAATAAGTTTTTTTGGCGATACCCCTTGACCCCACCTTGGGGGCGCTGCCCCCAAACCCTCGTTGAAAAATATGGGGGGAAACTGCGTCGATAGAAGTAGGGAAAATTTAACCTCCAAGTCTATTGATATGCATATTGACAATGTGAATGAATTGAAATTCTGGTTTATGAATACATAATTGCATATTGTCTATTGAGTATTAACAATGTTGTATGTTCAGAATTTACATTCTAAAATGTTTTCAACTTTTCATAGTATCATACACATGCTATATCCATGTTTTATTGTTTTCATATGAATATAATGTATGTATGCATGCTTTATCCATGTTTTCATATGAACATTTAGAATTTTGAAATTTTCCTATATATTTTAAATTTTTTCTATATTTTATATAGCCGTCCCCTTTGCCATCCCCCGCCGTCCCCAAATTTGGCAAAAAAAATTGTCATCTCGGAAAAGCGTCCTGCCGTCCCCTATCGTCCCCATCCCAGAAACTCGGGGTAACTTTGAATAATAACAATTATTGATTAGAATTAATAATTTGAAAATCATTGCATACCATTAAATTCGTATTCCAAGCACCTACCATAATTCTTTTGTCTCCACATGCTTTGACATGCTACAAGATCTATCTTCCCAGGTCAAAATGACAAAGTTAATAAGTAAATGTAATCTAATAAGTAATTTTCCAATTTAACCGTAAAACTAAATATATCACTTATTTTTATATAATCATGTGCAACGTATATATTGAAAGGGTCATGTTATGAAATGAAAATGGAGCACAAAGATGGTCATTATAGTATTGGACAAAGGCTATAATATGAGATAAATTTGACACACATGAACCTCATCATGGGGCATAAAAACTCCTTTGCAATAGCAATTGAAAAAGTCAAAAAGATTAACAAACATAAAGAATTCCATTTGAGAAGCTTAATATGCTTCATATAAGGCAATGGCTCTTATCTAATTGTCATTTGTGTTTGCAGTCAAAAGACAATGCTCATAAAATTCTTACGATAATAATCTATGATTCTGCATTTACCATGTTACATATTAGAAGTAAATCAGAAAAAAACAGTACCAGTATAACCTAAAAAACAAGAACAACCTACAACAGCAACTAGGAAAGCCAAGAGAGCTAAGCGAAGTCCCAATAGAAACCTTGAAAACCTGCATTTACAATCTTACTCACATTTACCAATAACTTGTCCAAAGGACTTCAACACCCATGGATGATAAAAAAGTTACCAAAACTGACTAATTTGCCTGGTTCACACATTTTTCCAGCAAATTAATTCAACTAAATTTCATCATGGTATTCAACTAAATTTCATCATGGTTTGTAAGAAATTTAATATTCTATCTTTGCACAAATAAATTTACTAAACAAGGTATGAATGTCCACCAACTTATACATGGCTATATACTAAATCCAACATGCACTTACAAAAGATATCCTCGAAAAAAGAATTCCAAATCTCTGAAAAAGAAAATCAGATAGGAATGACTCAATTCCTCGAAATTTATATGAAAATACACAGCAGTTATACCTGGTGATTCTAAGAATGGTCAATTTGTTGAAGATACGCACTCACACCAATGATCAAAACCTTTGGCCTAAAAGGAGTAGCAATCTTCTCAAGCATTTAAATCAATATTACATTAATCAGAATGAATATTCCTCAATTCTGTAACTTATTACCTTTAATGATATTACTTAATCAAGTATATCCCTCTTGATAGCCTGTAATGTTATTTCTTAATGAACCACAACTAACAACATATATTATGATCATGCTTTGCTATTTTAGTCTATAAGGATTCATGGATCAACATTTTATAGGTCACTGCTCCTATGGGCTGTCCTATTCACCTGTAAATTGTCTTCATGAGTCTTTGACCACTAATGTTACTTCATTGTTTTGATTGCACCATGGCCTTTAAAATTTAAATATCAACTCCTAAGAAGCCATGAAATGCACACGTATGAGATCATTATAGAGGACTGCCTTTAACATGACTGTGGTTCATTTCCCCTTGTTCTATCTGCTGTTACAAACTGTGTTTCGTCCTTTGACTGTCTTTTCAAGATATTCTTGTCATTGCTACATGTCATCTCAAACTCTTCACCCAATCTTATTTAGCACATGCTCTTTTGCTGTTTCCTATTCATCACTGTCTTCTTACAGCAATTGTCTCCATCCTTTAGTATCTTTCAGCTGTCCATGTGTTGAAAGAGATTCTTGCATGTATTCTTCCATATTTACGGTTTTTGTGACTCACCTCCTAGATCACAATCACCATCATTGGAATGCTGCTATCCCTGCCATAACTGATCATATGTCTATTCCCTTTTCAACAATCATCTTCACTCCTTTCAAAACATTCTTTGACTATCCTTTCCTTCAAATGTCTAGGACTGTTATGGATTGTCTTTATTTCATGTGACTGTCTTCTCAAGTCTGTAGGCTCTTTTCTTATGGAAACCTAGTGTAAATGATATTCAAATTTATTTTCAAGTCTGAAGTTGTATAATATTGTTATTCTTTTACTGATATTTTCTGTTGCTTCTTATGTTACAGGTTGCTGGAGATAACATTAATTTATTTCTATGCATCTACAGCATTTCATATGACATATACTTATAAGCAATGCCCACCGATCAAGGCATGCCTTGACTGGACATGTCTCTTGACATGTCCGATCAAGACATGTCTTGATCAATGCACAGGCACTGCTTCATTTGAGTGTTACGCCGATATCTATCAGGTCACGTCATTTAATATAATAAACTGATTAACAATCGGGTCATGTCACTTAATATAATAAAACGATTAACAATCGGGTCACGTCAAATAGTATAATCAACTGATTAACAATCGGGTCACATCAAATAATATAATCATTTGATAACCGATCAGTGAGATTAATATGATAACTATTATAGTTATCATATGATAACATCAATCGATGCTATCATATGATAGCTATGATAGTTATCATAAGTCTGGTCTGTTCTTATTACAATCACAGCATGTGTAATATGATTATAGCATGATCGATTATGTTTTGGATAGTGAATGCATATAAGATGATTATAACAAGTTTATTTATTTAATCATGAGGTCTACCATTTAGCTTGTAGTTATATCGATAAGGTAGATGATTGAATGAGAGATAAATGAAGTCTCTCATTCAATCATTTATCTTACCAAAGCTACTAAGTTTCAACACTCCCTCTTAGCTAGGGAAGATAATTGGAGACCTATGTAAAACTAAGCATCAAATTTCTCATAATAGAATGTATTACACGACCTCGTAATACAAAAGATCATATCACATATGCTCGTGACATGGTGCATCACATAATGAGTGACATAGGAATATATCACATCATCTCGTGATATAGATATCACATAACACGTGATATCAGTATCGCATAACACGTGATACCTTGGATATAAAATACTTGAGAATGTTCCCTTATATCTAGGTTATAGTATGTGCACTGACATTACATCACATAATGTCTACCATAACATATCATGGTACATCCATGAGTCAAAGTGATATCAAGTCAGCATGATATCAACATTACAAGATTCTCACCTTATAATGTTTAATACAAGTGTTCATTGTCTAAAAAATCGTCACCTTTTAGAAATGTACACAAGGGGTGGAGCCCATTAAGTCATAACACGACAAAAGAAGTTTACACATTAAACATCTCATCTATTAGTACAGATTACAAAACTGATTATAACTCAATCATACCAAGACCTTTTCTGAAGTGTTCAACTTTCACTCTGGATAGGGGCTTGGTCAGTATGTCTATTGTCTAGTCTCCTGTACTGATATATTGCAACTGAATCACATTCCTATCCACCATATCTCTCACATGGTGATAAGGGATCTCAATGTGTTTGGATCTATCATGAAATACAAGGTTCACGGAGAGTTTTATACAACTCTGATTGTCACAATGAATTATAGTAGGCTTCATTGGTTCTTTGAATAATACCACAAGTAGCTTCCTTAGCCATACAGCTTCTCGTGCAGCCATGGAAGCTGCGATATATTCGGCCTCTGTAGAACTCTGAGCTACTGAAGACTGTTTCCTGCTAATCTAAGATATCATGGTTGAACCCAAGCTGAAGCAACACCCTGAGGTGCTTTTCTTGTCAGTCACACTTCCAGCCCAATCTGAATCAATGGACCTATGAAGATTTAAACCAATATTGTCATACTTGAGTCCATAGTTGAGAGTGCCTTGAAGGTATCTCATTATATGTTTTACTGCCATAAGATGAATCTCCTTAGGTTCACACATGAATTGACTCAAGGCATTTACTGGATAACAAATATCAGGTCTAGTATTGACCAAGTACATTAATGATCCAATCATCTGTCTGTAGAGAGTAGGATCTACCGATGGGGAATCTGTTGCTGCCTCCTTCAGTTTGTGAAGATTAGTTTCCATGGGAGAAGTCATGGGTCTGCAGTTCATCATACAAAATCTCTTCAATATGTCTAAGGTATATTTTCCTTGATTAAGTATAATGCTGTTAGAGTTTTGCCAAACTTCTAATCCAAGGAAGTAATGTAGAAGGCCTAAATCCTTCATATCAAAATCCTTTTCAAGGTCTTTCTTACATTGACCAATAAGGTGATCTTCTCCTATAATCAGAAGATCATCAACATATAAGATCAATATCAACATGTCACTTTTGACTTTCTTGAAGTAAAGATTCGGATCTACATCATTCTTTGAGAATCCCAATCCCAGCAGATAGTTGTCAATTCTTTCATACCAGGCCCTGGGAGCCTGTTTTAGACCATATAGAGCTTTCTTTAATCTGCACACATGTGTCTCTGTATTGTGGATCTCAAACCCTTCTGGGTGTTCTAAGTAGACTTCCTCCTCAATTTCACCATTCAAGAAAGCAGGTTTCACATCCATCTGATGGACTTTCCAACCTTTGGCTGCTGCAATGGCCAATACTGTTCTGACAGAGGTGTATCTAGCAAGTGGAGCAAATGTCTCATCATAGTCTATTCCTTCTTTCTGTGAGAACCCCCGGGCAACAAATCTGGCTTTATGTTTCTCTATGCTACCATCTGCAGCATGTTTGATTTTGAATAGCCACTTGGATGAGACAACGGATTTCCCTTTTGGCCTAGGAACAATTTCCCACACATCATTGTTGAGGATGGATTTATATTCTTCTGACATGGCATCTTTCCAAACTTGATGTTTAAGAGCTTCTCATACACTAGAAGGTTCTGATTTCGAAAGATCATTCATTAGGGCTACGTAGCTAGTGAATCTTCGGGGCCTCTTAATTTCTCTATAAGTCCCTGAAGGAGTTGCAAAGTCCCTTGCATCTTCCATTGTTTTGTGAACCCATAGAGGTCTTTTCTTAGAGATTTCTTGGGGAGGAATTTGTTCTTCATTTTCTTCTGAGCACTCCCTCTAAATCTCAGGAGTGGAATCCTCTTCTATGTCTGAAGATGGAAAATAGATTTCTGACTCAATAGAGTATTTGGCTCTTTTGAATATTACATCTCTACCAAGTTCAATATTGATATCCAACAAATATTCTTTTTCTTCCAGAAGGTTCTAGTTTTGTTCTTTTCTCTTTAGGTATATGAAAGTAGACAGGGCATCCCAATATCCTAAAGTGAGTGATATCAAGTTTTATACCTATGAAAACTTCTTCAGGAGTTTTATCTTCAATGTGGGAGTGAGGGCATCTATTTTGTATGTATACAGTAGTGTTGGAGGCTTCTACCCAAAGATGAGTTTCTAAGTTTTGATCAAGAAGCATGGCTTTGGCTGCTTCTACAATGGTTCTATTTTTTCTTTTAGCAACCCCATTTTGTTGGGGGTTGTAAGGGACAGTGAACTCCCTCTTAATCTCAGCTTCTTTACAAAATTCCCTAAAAATGTTTGAGGTGTATTCCCTCCCATTATCAGTCCTTAGGGTTTTTATTTTCCTTCCGGAAGAGTTTTCAGAGAGATTTGAATTCTTTAAATCTCTTGAGGATCTCTTCAGATTGTTTACGTTTAAGAAAGTAGATCCAGGTCTTCCTGGAGAAGTCATCAATGAATATTACATAATAAAGAAACCCCCCTAATGATGATACAGACATTGGCCCACATAGGTCAGAGTGAACTAGTTCTAAAACATTGCTTGTTTTCCTAGAAATATTCTGAAAGGAACTCTTAGTATTTTTGCCTAGGGCACACCCCTTACATGTACCAAAATGGTATTGTTTTAACTTAGGCAAACCAATTACTAATTTTTCCATTGAACATAAAGCACGAAAGTTTAAATGACCTAATCTTCTATGCCGAATTTCATTAGAATCTGCAATCTCATGAAGTAGGGCTAGGTTAGATTCAGTACATACCTCATGCAAATAGCCTTTTCTATGTCCTAGGGTTGTAGCCTTATTGATGGAAGAGTTTTGTGGCCATACTAGAACTTTACCATTCATGAATGTTATTCTGTACCCATCATCTTCAAGTGCAGATATGGAGATTAAGTTTCTCTTGAAGCCAGGAACGAATAGAACTCCAGTGAGTTGAAGAGACATGCCTGTTTCAACTTAATGGTGTAGGTACCAATGCCTTTCACTAGATGTGCAGAGTCATCACCAATGGTTACTTCTTCATCAGTTTCTTCTAACATGGAATCCAATAATTCTCTATACCCAATGATGTGTCTTGAAGACCCACTGTCAATGATCCAAGTGTTAGATTTATTGGATACTTGACTGGAGACGGCAGAGTAGAATACATGCTTCTCGGAGTCATATTCTTCCCTTTTAACTTTTGCAAATGTAGCTTGTTGTTTGATTCTATCTGAACATCTTGTTGCATAGTGTCCATATTGATCACACCTAAAGCACTGAATGTGAGAGTTGTCTCTCTTAGATGACCTTTTTTCATGTCGGTTCTTTCTCTTCTTGAAATGTTTCTTCTTGTTTTTCTTGTTGGAGTTGGTATTTAGAACATGGAGATCTTCATCTATGTTCTTTTGTTTGATCCCCTTCTTATTTAGCCTTGACTCCTCTTGAAGACAATCTGCTCTTAGCCTATCAAATTTTGGATATTTAGCCCTTGCACTAATGCCTTGGACGAATGTTTCCCATGCACTAGGCAACCCATCTAGAGCAATGAGCGTTAGCTCTTTACTCTGGATCTCATATCCAAGCGTTGCCAACTTATTTCCCTTTTTAGAGCCAAGGTTCTACTTGCATTGTTTATCTCAAATGCACTTTCGAGTGCTTTGAACATATGATAGGCAGTCTCATGTTTTGTTATTATTGGCATAATGCGATTTCTCACTCCATCGACTATGATCTTCATGGCCTTTCATTTCCCTCAATCCATGTTGATTTGTTAGGTTCATTCTCTGGTTCTTTAGATTCAACTCTTACGAATGATTCAACTTTATTTTCTTTTAGAATCATTTTAATTATGAACTTCCATGCTGAGAAATTATCGCCTCCTTCAAGTTTGTCCTCAAATCTGATAGCATTAACCATGGAAAATATGATGTTTATATCTTCAATTTGAACTTCTCAAATTTGAATGCCTTAGGTTCGATCAGCATGGCTCTGATACCATGTAAATGATATTCAAATTTATGTTCAAGTCTGAAGTTGTATAATATTGTTATTCTTTTACTGATATTTTCTGTTGCTTCTTATGTTACAAGTTGTTGGAGATAACATTAATTTATTTCTATGCATCTACAGCATTTCATATGAGCAATGCCCACCGATCAAGGCATGCCTTGACCGGACATGTCTCTTGATATAATATCGGGTCACATCATTTAATATAATAAACCGATTAGCAATCGGGTCACATCATTTAATATAATAAACCGATTAACAATCGAGTCACGTCAAATAGTATAATTGACCGATTAACAATCAGGTCACGTCAAATAATATAATCATCTGATCACCGATCGGTGAGATTAATATGATAACATCAATCGATGCTATCATATGATAGCTATGATAGTTATCATAAGTCTGGTCTGTTCTTATTACAATCACAGCATGTGTAATATGATTATAGCAAGATTGATTATGTTTTGGATAGTGAATGCATATAAGATGATTATAACAACTTTTTAATCATGAGGTCTACCATTTAGCTTATAGTTATATCGATCAGGTAGATGATTGAATGAGAGATAAATGAAGTCTCTCATTCAATCATTTATCTTACCGAACCTACTAAGTTTCAACACCTAGGATCATATTGTCTCAAAGACTAGTCTCATTGTCTTGTATTTAGATTTGTCCACTCCTCCATTTCTCATATTCTTTAGCCATTGTCTTCTGAGGATTGTTTTTTGAAGGGCAACCATCTGTGCCATTCACTTGCTTTCCATTGTGAGGCATCTTAATGGGACTGTGTACTGCCCATTATGCTATCAGTTGTCTTTTCACTATTCATGCAGCAGTCACTACCGTCATCATGCACATTCTCAGTGTATCACAATCCTTGCTACATAGGATCCTTCACAAATTTCACCCATCTCTTTTCTATCATATCTATCATCACTGTTTCACCATTCCAAAATATAACTGTCACTGTGTTTGACTGCTATTTACAATATTGAAGGTAATATTTATGTCTCTTTGAAGCTCTACCCATTTGAAGTCTTTACTGTTGGTCTTTACTCTAGGACTACAAGAAGTTCTTGCTCCCTGCCCTGTTTCTATCATTCTTGTCTTGTCTAGATATAATAGTCCCTTATAGAGATGGAATAAAACCATGAAATGCCAAACACATTTCAGTGGGTAGTGTTATGATAAGTTGAAAATGTAATGCTGTGACCTCTTTGCTTGTCTTAAAGTTTCAATCTTACCTCAAACATAATCTATGCCACCACTATAAACTGTCACCAATGAAGTTTTCACGAGGGTTGTATGACTATCATGCATGATACCACTGTGCATTAACTTTTGACTTGTCACACATATGCATCTCTGGTAGCTGTAGCCTGTGTATTAGGATAGAGAATTCCCGTTATTGACTGTCATAATGTCATTTTTCGTTAGGAATATCATTCATCTTGTCCTTGTAGTTGTCACCTAGTATGGACTTGTCTGTTCTGCCTTCCTCTCTCTACTGTGCTCTCACATTTTATCTGCCCTGTCAATTAGAACTAACTTAAGGCTAGAATGTATAAGAGTTCTAGACAAGGATACCACAGTCTTATCAGAGGACATGAAAGATTTCTAGACAAGGATACCATAGTCTTATCAATGCTTGGCGCAACTCAAACTTAGACAAGGACAAAACACTTGCTCCGAGTTTAGAAGGTTCCCAATAACCAAACAATAAACCAAGGAAGCCAATCCAAAACACTTCTTACTGTGATAAAAGTTATTATGACTGTCTTTCAGCATTACTTATCCATCGATAGGTGCAGAGGTATAATGAAATTTTCATGATGACAGGGTTTGTCTATTCTCCAATGTATGTTCCAGGAAAACCATATCAGTCCTTAGGGAATATCACCTTTCTTTCTACAAGGCTTTACTGGCCCATAGAAATCATACAACTCCTCAGTATTAGAAGATGACCTTCCTCTGATCTTGTACCTTAATGATACACCTGCCATATGAATGATCATGCCCGCTGTCTTCTATAACTGTCACTGAGCTGTGCACATTCCTATCGTTTCATAGCCTAGACTATCATGAATGCCATTCTTGGAAGAGATCTCTGATACTGTTGATTTGACTGTCATCCATGACCCGTTTTTACCTTGGAAAATCATGACCAAATGTTTACCTTGGGGAAGTTTATCCATGACTCTTAACAACTCCAAGCACTGGACCAATTCAGGGCTGTCCAATTTGTGTATAAATTCAGGGGCTGTCATAACATTACTCTCTGATCACCATCTCTGTATACAAACATACCTTCGGCGTGGGTCAAAAACTCTCCCAATGCTCTACTCGGTAAAAAAGGAGTAATGAAGCACTACAAAAAATACAGGGTAGCATACCCAAATTCATCTTTTCCTCACCATGGCTAAGAACCATTCCTCCATCATGTGACACTTAGAACATGCACCGTGAGTTCACCAAATTCGAGGGTTTTAATTTTCTAACGAATCTATATGATTCCATAAGGTCTACAGACATTATTAACAGAGATAAAAATGATTTGATAGAGCTTCCTATTACAAGACTTCATGTAACAAATAAATCTTCAGGTGTAACATGCATACCACTTGGAACGTGCATAATGGAGGCTTCGAACACATGGGAAGGTGTAAATGTGCCTTTGAGTCTCTCTTTAAAGTCTCATCACATGGATGAAATGCAAAGGGATTATCCTTTTGAAAACTTCCAGTATTATTGCCATATGTAAAATCTACCTCCATTACCTATAATGTGCCCTATTTCTTGGCCGCAAGCCCACTTTTTTGGCTTCAACATGCTCTTTGGTGAGCGGAAACCCTAAAACATGGCTTCCCTTTAGGACTTTGGCTCTTTTCAACACTATGCCTTCATGCATGCATGGGATGTGCTTGGAAAGTTATGCAAAATAAACAAAACATTAAAAATTTCTTTCATACTTGGTGCCTAAAATCCCCCATATTAACAAAACTTAACAAAACTTTAACTTAGAATTCAAAACTTTTTAGCTTAACAAAACTTTAACTTAGACTTCAAAACTTTTTAGCTTAACAAAACTTTTCGAAACTAATATGGGGGAAAATATTAACATTTACATAATGAGTTATTCAAGTTACATAAACAACACATAAATATTAATAATTTGAAAGCACTCATGACTAAAGATTGTATTTGTTTGAAGATTAAAACGCCCTAGGGTCCATGAACTGTAAATACTTTAAAGGATAGCCTCAAAGAGCCTGTAAGTCCTACTTAGGAAAAACTAGCAATTAGTATGTCATGTCCCCTTACCTCCAAATAGCAGCTCAATGAGACCCTAGCCTTAATCTTATCAAATTGTACAGTGATTGAAAAACATATGGCCACATGCTTACCCCTGCACTCTACTACCATTGATTCCTAGCCCCGTTACCATGATTCCACCAAATTGATTCCCTATATGTTGCCACAATGTATTACATAGATACCTGCACCATAAAATCAAATCATTAAATCTCCCATCACACACAACAGTAAAGCCCAACATTGGTAGCAAGATGAAAGTAACATGTTAGGGTCAAAGGCTAATACCATTTATGATTTATGATATTTTTTCCCAGTACGAAACCACTTCATGAGACAACTTTTAAGCCAAATTTTTGATTTACACATCCACAATAAAAAGACTATCAGATTCCCATTCATGTGTTAGCTACCAGAAAATCTAATAGTAGTCTTAAAACTGGATAGACCCAACATTGGGCGTGAAAGTTAACTTTGATGGTGCATCTACAGGGAAGCCTAGGGAGGCATCATTGCATGCCACTGAAATCGCATTCCAAGCACCTAACGTAATTCTTTTGTCTCCAGCTTCTTTGACATGTTACAAGATTTATCTTCCCAAGCTAAAATCACAATGATTATGTCATGTCCCTGCAAATGAATACAATGGACCCCAGCTTTTTCTAGACTCCTTCAAATATAAAACCTAGGCGCTTTGTTAATAAGGAGACTGACCTAGGTTAGAATGATTTAATTACCAGCCAATGGACACAATAGGGCTGACTCAGATGCAAAAAAAAATTATAATAACAATTTACTCATTCTAGCCGACCACAAGTTTGAAGCCCTCTTTATCAGAAATAATTAAATCAAATTATATTTAATTTATTCTATGGGCCGACCCATTATGAAAGGATGCATTAAAAGGGTAAGTGCACAGTCATCTTAATTTGAATGACTATATCTTTTAATCAGTCACCTCTCTTCATAGAGATAGGATATGATATAAATAAGAGTTGAGATGGGAGCAAGAAAGGTGAATATCAACTGGTAATAGAAATGGAAAAAGAAGATATCAGAAAGTAAAGAAATCAAGAGCAGAACCTGGCATAATGTTACCTGTCTGAAATTAGGAAGTTGAATAATTGTTTTGACCTGGATTAAGAACATCTATGTCTGATTATTGGATTGAAGAGAATATATTCAGGCATACCGAAATTTAATATTATAACTGTTATTTAGGCAAAAACTAGGGTATTTACCAAAAGGGACATTACAAATGGTATCAAAGCATGATTCTGCCGGCCTGAGGGACATTACAAGTGGTATTTGGCAGGTACAAATAAGAAGTTATTGGAGATCATTTTATTGTGGATTCAATTGATTATCAATTCAATTAAAAAGTAGATCTGAGCAGAATCAAAGACAAATTGTAGCAGATCAAATAAAAGAATTAATGGCAATTTTTAGCAAACCTAAGAATGGAATTAAGGAGCCTCTGTGAGCAGATTTTTGAAGGTTTAATGAGAAATTATTTCAGACTTTCTGAGCAGATTTAGCAGACCTTATGAGTATAGAACATTGAAGTTCATGAGCAGATTCAAAAGCAATTTATGGCAGACATTTTCCACACTTGTGAGAAGATTTAAGCAGATTTGTGAGCAGAAATTTTTGAAGAACATTGAGCAGATATTGAAGGTGTTTTGTTGCAGATCTTAAGGGCAAATATGTACAGACCTTTGTGTCGAGTGTAGGCAAATTCAAAAAGCAATTTATTTTGAGCAAATTGGTAAAGAGTTTCAGAACTGATCGAAGGAAATCAATCATTTATCCTTTTATTTCTTTAGAGGTTGGTGCCTCATTTTTAAAGAGATTGGTTCTCACCAATGGGGATTGGTTTCTCCAAGGGGTTAATGCTCAGTTGGCACACCAAGTTTAAAAACTGTGACAGTAGTTTATGTATAATTTTAAACATGAGCTCGTGCTGCAATGACAATCATACAAGAGACATATCAGTTATTACAGTGAATAAAGATCATTAGGAAAATCTAAAATTGTTGGAACAATTCAAGGATTAAATGGAAACTTTCAAGAGCATAGTCACAGACTTATATCAAAGGCAGAGTTGAAAGATAGGATGATAGTCCATAGAACATGATAGAGAAAGGCCAACCCTATGTTGCATAGATGAAGGTATGACAGTCCCAAAAAGAAACATTCATGACTTTCTAAACTAGGAAGAGGACACAACAGGGACAAAGCTTTTGAGAATTAACCCTACATGGAAGGGTAATGAGAAGTGACAGTCCTATGACTAAGATAAGATGCAAGTTAGATTACCCCAAGGGATGGAACTGGTCATAGTTGGACTTTCCTGCCTCTTGTGGGCCAAGTGATGAATTGATTACCCCAAGGGATGGAACTTGTCATAGTTGGGCATTCTTGCCTCTTGTGGGCCAAGTGATGAGGTAATTACCCAAGGGATAGAACTGATCATAGTTGGACAAATAATGAATTGATTACCCCAAGGGATGGAACTAGTCATAGTTGGGCATTCCTGCCTCTTGTGGGCCAAGTGATGTGAATTGATTACCCCAAGGGATGGAACTAGTCATGGTTGGACGTTTGTGGGCCAAGTGATGAATTAATTAGCCCAAGGGATGGAACTGGTCATAGTTGGATGTTCCTGCTACTTGTGAGATGTGAGGCGAATGGCCACGAATGGTCTACATATATTCATGTGTCTAGTGCATGCTCTGTGTTTTCATGTGTATGCTTCATGTTTTTATGTGTATGCTCCGTGTTTAGTTCATGCCTGATGCGTTTCCAGCATGTCTAGTCCATGAATCTCTATAATTATTGCTTTGGGTTCATCTAGAATATGAGAATAACAAGAGTACACCAGAATTTTATGTATTTATTTAAAGTAATAGACATATGCCATGCTTCTAATCCTCATCTTAATATATGTTAAGATCACCCATACTTTAACACAGAGATATACATAGTATGGTGCAAGTGTTGGGTCAACCAAATTAAAGAAGAAATACCAATCTCCAAGGGTTGATTTATTCAGTTCTTAGAAACCTACATTGCTTGAGGATGAGCAATTTTGGGAAGGGCGGACTTTCATATCCCTGCAAATGAGTACAATAGACCAGCATGTCTAGTCCAGAATTTAGTTCATGCCTGATGCGTTTCCAGCATGTCTAGTCCATGAATCTCTATAATTATTGCTTTGGGTTCATCTAGAATATGAGAATAACAAGAGTACACCAGAATTTTATGTATTTATTTAAAGTAATAGACATATGCCATGCTTCTAATCCTCATCTTAATATATGTTAAGATCACCCATACTTTAACACAGAGATATACATAGTATGGTGCAAGTGTTGGGTCAACCAAATTAAAGAAGAAATACCAATCTCCAAGGGTTGATTTATTCAGTTCTTAGAAACCTACATTGCTTGAGGATGAGCAATTTTGGGAAGGGCGGACTTTCATATCCCTGCAAATGAGTACAATAGACCCAATCTTTTTCTAGACTCCTTTAAATGTAAAACCCAGGCGCCATAAATTAATGAGGAGGTCAACCTTGGTTAGAATGATTTAATTACCAGTGAATGGACACAACAAGGCCGACTTACATGCAAAGAAAATAAAATAATAACAAATTATTCATGCTGGCCAACCTCAACTTTGGTGCCCTCTATCAGAAATAATTAACTTAAATTATAATTAATTTATTCTATGTGCTGACCCATTATGAAAGGTGCATTAAAAGGGTAAGTGAGCAGTCATCTTAATTTGAAAGGATATATATTTTTATTAGTTGCCTCTTCATAGAGGTATGATATAAATAAGAGTTGAGATGGCAGCAAGTAAATATCAATTAGGAATAGAAATGGAAAAAGAAGATATTAGAAAATATAGAAATCAAGAGCAGAACCTAACATAATATTACCCACCTGAAATTAGGAAGTTGAATAAGTGATTTGACCTGGATTAAGAAAGTCTAAGTCTGATTATTGGATTGAAGAGAATCAGATCCGATGTTGATAACATATTCAAGCATACAAAAATTTAATATTATAACTGTGATTTTGGCAAAAACTAAGGTATTTACCAAAGGGGAGATTACAGTTTATTAGTAAATGTAATCTAATAATTACTTTTCCAATTTTACCTTAAACCTAAATATATCACTTATTTTTATCTAATTATGTGTAATAAATATATTGAAAGCGTCATGTTATGAAATGAAAATGGGGCACAAAGATGGTCATTATAGTATTGGAAAAAGACTATAGTATGAGATACACTGGACATAGATGAACCTCCTTTTCAATGGAAAATGAAAAATTCAAAAAGGTTAACAAACATAATGAATTCCATTTTAGAGGCTAAAAATGCATCATATAAGGAAATGGCCCTTATCTAATTGTTCTGATTAGTAGTTAGGAAGAATACATTCATAATAAAAATTTGCAATAATAATGTATGATGCTACATTTACCATGTTACATATCAAGAGTAAAACCACTAAAAGCAGTAAAAACTAAAAGGTACTCCTCCACCAAACAAGGTATTAGCCTTGTTCATACATTTTTCCTTCAAATTAATTAAACTAAATTTCATCATGCTTTGTAAGAATTTATATCTTCTATCTTTGCACAAATAAATCACTGAACAAGGCCTGAATGTACACCAAATTGCACATGGCTACACGCTGAATCAAACATGCACTTATAAAGATATCCCAAACTGAGAATATCAAACCTATTGAGAATAAAATTAGTAAGGAAGAGTAAAACCACTAAAAGAGGTAAACACTAAAAGATACTACTCCACCATCCAAGATATTTGCCTTGTTCATACATTTCTCCTTCAAATTAATTCAACTAAATTTCATCATGCTTTGTAAGAATTTCTATATTCTATCTTTGCACAAATAAATCACTTACTGAACAAGGCCTGAATGTACACTAAATTGTATAAAGCAGTTATACCTGAATCAAACATGCACTAATAAAAGATATCCCAAACTGAAAATACCAAACCTCCTGAGAATAAAATTAGTTATGAATGACTCAATTCCTCAAAATTTATATGAAAATATACAGCAGTTATACCTGGTGATTCAAAGAATGGTCAATGTCTCGAAGACACACACTCACACTAGCAATCATGAGCTGTGTCCTAAAAGGAGTAGCAATCTTCTCAAGCATTTCCTAATCAAAGAGTCATGTAACCCAATAGAAAACAAATACAATAACAAATCAATATAACATAAATCACAACAAATATTCCTAAAATTTGTATTTCATTGCCTTTAATGTTATTTTTATATCAAGGATATTCTTCTTTATTGCCTTCAATATTATTCCTTAATGAACCCCAACTAAACACCTATCTTATCATCATGCTTTGCTTTTTGGCTCTAGAAGGATTCACAGATCAACATTTTATAGGTCACTGCTTCTATGGGCTGTTATATTCACCTGTAAGTTGTCTTCATGGGCCTTTGACCACAAACGTCACTTCACTATCTTGATAGTACTACGGCCTTCAACATTCATATATCAACTCTTCTCAAGCCCTGTCATGCATGTGTATGTCATTATTATAGAAGACTGCCTTTAACATGACGGTGGTTCATTTGCTCTTGCTCTATCTGCTGTCTCAAACTTTGTTTTTTCCTTTTTGAGTGTCTTTTCATGATCATCTTGTCACTGCTACATGTCATCTCAAACTCTTCTTCCAATCTGATTTAGTGCATGCTCTTTTCCTGCTTCCAACTTCATCTATCTTCTTACCTAATGGTCTCCACCCCTTAGTTTCTTTCAGCTGTCCATGTGTTGAAGAGACTCTTGCATGTATTCTATTATATTATTATTTACTCGTCGTATTTTGTCACTCTTGCATGGATTGTCTTTATTTCATGTGACTGTCTTCTACAGTCTACATAGTCATTTGAAACCTAAGGTGATGTTGACTCAAAGCTGAGTGCCATTGTAATGTATTTAAATTTTTTCACATCTCCATTTCTCATATTCTTTCACCACCAACGTCTGAAGATTGTTTTCTGAAGGACAACCATTCGTGGCATTCACTTCCCATATATTGTGGCATCTTAATGGGACTGTGTATTGTCCAGTATGCTATAAGTTGTCTTCTCACTTTTCATGGACTACTCACTACTGTCATCGTGCACACCCTCAGTGTAGCACAATCTACGCTACATGGGTCCATCAAAAACTTAACTCGTCTATTTTCTATCATGTCTACCATCACTGTTTTACCATTCCAAAACATATCTGTGAATGTGTTTTGACTGCTATTTTACGGTATTGAAGGTAATATTTATCTCTCTTTCAAGCTCTACCCATTTTAATGCTTGACTGTTGGTCTATACTCTAGGACTACATGAAACTCTTGCACCCTGCCCTGTTTCTGTCATTCTTGTCTAGGTACAACAGTCACTTATGGAGATGAAATAAAATCATGAAATGTGAAACACTTTTCAGTGGGTAATGTTATGATGACTTGAAAATGTAATGCTATGACCTCTTTGCTTGTCTTCAAGTTTCAATCTTACCTCAAACACCATCTATGCCACTGTTATAAACTGTCACCAATCAAGTTTTTGCAAGGGTTGTATGACTATCAGGCATGATACCACTGTGCATTAACTTTTGAGTTGTCGCATATATGCATCTCTTGTAACTGTAGCCTGTGTATTAGGACAGAGAATGCACCTTCTTGACTGTCATTATGCCAATTGAAAACCTTGTCATTTGTCATCATGAATATCATTCATCTTGTCCTTGTACTTTTCAGTGGGTAATGTTATGATGACTTGAAAATGTAATGCTATTGCCTCTTTACTTGTCTTCAAGTTTCAATCTTACCTCAAACACCATCTATGCCACTGCTATAAATTGTCACCAGTCAAGTTTTCACAAGGGTTGTATGACAATAAGGTATGATACCGCTGTGCTTTAAGTTTTGAGTTGTTGCATATATGCATCTCTTGTAACTGCAGCCTGTGTATTAGGACAGAGAATGCACCCTTCTTGACTGTCATTATGCCAATTGAAAACCTTGTCATTTGTCATCCTGAATATCATTCATCTTGTCCTTGTACTTTTAATTAAGCCTAGTATGGATTTGTCTGTTCTGCCTTCCTCTGTCTACTAAGCAAAACATTTTATCTATTCTGTCAATAAGAACTATGATAAGGCTAGAACTTATAAAATTTCTATATTCAACAAAAATCACAATATTGGTAAGTATTTGGAAATCCTAGCACAGGGCATGAAAGTCTTATCAATGCTCAGTGCAACTCATACTTACACAAGGACAAAATACTTCTTGCTCCAAGTTTAGAAGGTTCCCAGTAACCAAACTTAAAGCTGTTCATTTGAAATTTAGAAAAACAATCAATCAAGGAAGCCGTAAACTATGCACACCCCTTCTTACTGTGATAAAACTTACAGTTACTATGTTACATATGCATGGATAGGTGCAGAGGTATTATGGAATTTTCATGATAGACACGGTTTCTCTATTCTCGAATGTAAGTTCCAGGAAAAGCGTACCAGTCCTTGAGGACTGACCCTTAGAAATCATCTATTTCTCTTTATTACAAGACGACCTTATCATATAAAGTACATTGATGGTACAGATGCCAGATAAATTTTCATTCTAATTGTCTTCTATAACTGTCACTGAACTCGGTATATTCCTCTAGATCTCTCTAAGACCCTATGTCATGAACTATCCTTTCATAGCCTAGACTGTCATGAATGCTTTTCTCTGAAGAGATCTCTGACTTTGATGATATGACTGTCATCCATGACCCCTTTTCCCTTGGAAAATCATGACCAAAGGGCAAGTTCATCTATGACTCTAAACAACTCCAAGCACTGGATCAATACTTCACAACAGTCCTGGAGGGTTTGAATGAATACATAATACTTCTGATGACTGCAATCCTCTGTTATAGGCTATCTTTTCTTCTTGTGAACATTACTCTGTGATCACCATCTCTATTTAAATACATACATTTGGTGTGGATCAAGAACTGTTACAACACTATTTGGTACAAAAGGACTAATGATGGACTAAAAATATACAGAGCAGTCGTCGTCTACTCAGTGCTAATACATACCCAAATTCATCCTTTCCTCACAACAGCTAAGAACCATTCCTTCATCATGTGATACTTAGAACATGCACCATGAGTTCACAAATTTGAGGGTTTTAATTTTTTAAAGAACCTTTATGATTGAAAAAGGTTTTCAGACACTATTAACCAAGATAACAAAGATTTGACAGAGTTTCTACAAGACTTAATGTAACAAATAAATCTTCATGTGTAAAGCGCATACAGCTTGAAACATGCATAATGAAGGCTTCAAACACATGGAAAGGAATAAATATGCATCTGAAACCACTCTATCCTCATGTAACACACCACGAATCTCTCTTTAAACTATCACTATGTGGATGAGATGCAAAGGGGCTACTTTTGTTGATTACCTATAACATGCCCCATTTCCTCACAGCAAGCCCTCTTTTATGGATTCAACATGCTTTTTGGTGACCGAAAACCCTAAGACATGGCTTACATTGAGGACTTTTGACTCTTTTCAACAACTATCCCTTCATGCATGTGTAGGTTATGCTTGGAAAATTAGGAAAAAGAACCACAACATTAAAATTTTCTCTCATAGTTGGCACCGAGTGTAATGTCCCCTTTGAAAGAGTTAGAACCCTTCATTTCTGCCCTTGAGACAGAAACAACCTTTAATAATTATCACCCCTTTGAAAGAGTCACAACCCTTTATCTATTTTGACCTTGAGAGAGAGACAACCTTTCATAGTTATCAACCCTTTGAAAGAGTCAACCCGTCATCATTTCTGCCCTTGAGAGAGACACAACCTTTCATAATTATCAAACCTTTGAAAGACTCACAACCCTTCATCACTTCTACCTTTTGAGAAAGTCACATCCCTTCATAATTATTCACCTTCAAAATACTCACAACCTTTCATTACTTCTACCCTTTGAGAGAATAACAACCTTTCATAATTATTACCTTTTGAAAGAGTCACTTCCTCATTTCATTCCCATTCTTCTTCCATTATCCTTCCTTAATTCCTATGCAACATTCTTTTTTTCCTTCCTCCATATCCTCGTTCAAATGAACTCTTCTCCCTTTTATACATCGTGTTTGAGGGAGTCACAACTCCTCATGGCATGCCTCTTGACCTTTCATTAAACTTAATTAGATTATAATTATATTATATTATTATTATTTTTTTTTATTTTAATTTTATTATTACTATTTATTATTAAATCTTCTTTCAAAATGGAAGACATTACAGTCCACCCAACCAAAAATTTCTTGTCCAAAAGATGATTCCCAATATGAAATGTATTTGGATACACACATGGAATAAAATTGTTGAAAGCACAGCAAACATGATGTGAAGCATATTCAAGACATAAGGCATACATTAGGAAGGCACACACACACACACACAAATGAAGTAATCATGCTATAACATCACAGACATGGAGCATACACATAAGCTATGAAGCATAGACATAAATAAATGTGAAGCATTTAGCATCCACGTAAGAGATGCAAGGCATGAACAAATACACATCAAACAAATAAGACAGGAAGCAATGTAGGACACAAAGCATAAGATACAAGTGATACATGAGAAAGGTATTTGTGGAGTAAGCACATTGTGAACCATCAGTGATAAAGCAAAACAAAAATACACCTATGATACAAAGCATACATGAGAAGGGTATATAAAACACATATTGACTGAACATGCAGAAAACACATTAGGTATGAATATGAATCCAACATGTCAAGTATGAAGCATACGCAAGAATAAATAAGACATGAGTCATACACTCGAATACAAATAGAGTATACATATATGAATGCACATATGGCAAGAAGAACCCACATAAAGCATGAATTTATACACATAAGGCAATACGCATAAGTTGTAAAGCATAAGTATAAACATAAGGCATAAAGCATGAACTATATATATGAATGCACATAAGGCAAGAAGTTTCCATGTAAAGCATGGAGTATAAACATAAGGCATGATTCATACACATGTAAAGCATGACGTATACACATGTAAGGCATCAAGTATACATTTGAAAAGTACTTATGGAGTAAACATGTTGAAGATATGTCAATCACAATACAAACACACAAATACACATAAGACACATGGCCTACATATAAAGCACACATGCTCAAAGAATATCAGACATGAAACAAACACAAGGCACACATGAGAAAAGCATGGATATAAAATACACATGGAGTACGCATGCTCAACACACATATAGAAAGAATCAAAATCCTTCATCATTTTTGCCCTTGAGAGAGAGACAACCTATCATAATTATCACACTTTTAAAAGAGCCTCAAACCTTCATCATTTCTGCCCTTGAAAGAGAGACAACCTTTCATAATTATCACCCTTTTGAAAGAGTCACAACCCTTCATCATTTCGGACCTTGACAGATAGACAACTTTTCATAATTATCAGCCCTCTGAAAGAATCATAACCCTTCATCATTTCTGCCCTTTGAGAGAGTCGCAGCTCCTCTTAATTATCCCCCTTTAAAAGAGTCACAACCTTTCATTGTTTCTGCCCTTTGAGAGGGTCACAACCTTTCATAATTATTACCTTTTGAAAGAATCACTTACTTCTTTCCTTCCCATTCCTTCTCCATTTATCTTTCCTTAATTCCTATGCTCCATTATTTTTTTCCTTCCTCTATATCCTCTTTCAAATGAACTCTTCTCCCATCCATATCGCATGTTTAAGAGAGTCACAACTCTTCATCGCATGCCTCTTGACCATTCATTAAATGTCACTAGCTTCCAATTATATTATATTATATTTTATTATTATTATTTTGTTTTCTATTTTAATTTTATTATTATTTATTTAAATCTTATTTCAAATTGGGGACATTACAATCAGCCCCACCAAAACATTGCTTGTCCTCGACCAATGATCACGAAGTATTTAAGATAATTCCTAATATGAAATGGATTTGGATACACCCATGGAATAAACTTGCTGAAAACAAATCAAACATGATGCGAAGCATATTCAAGACATAAGGCATACATTAGGAAGGCACACAAAAAAAAAAAAGCAATCATGCTAAAAACGTGGCAAACATAGAATATACACATAAGTTATGAAGCATAGACATAAATATGTGTAACGCATGAAGCATCCATGTAAGATATAAGTAATACACGAGAAAGTTATTTATGGAGCAACCACGCTGTAAACCATCAGTAATGAAGCAAAACACAAATGCACTTATGATATGAAGCATCAAGACACAAAGCATACATGAAAAGGGTATATAATGGAGTGAACATGCGGAAAACACATTAGGTATGAATCCAACACGTCAAGTATGAACCATATGCATGAATACATAAGACATGACCCATACACACAAGTACAAATGGAATATACATATGAATGCACATAAGGCAAGAAGAACCCACATAAAGCAAAGTATACACATAAGGCATGATTCATACACACAAATACACATAAGGTGTAAAGCATGAAGTATATATATGAATACACATAAGGCAAGAAGCGTCCACATAAAGCATGGAGTATACACATAAGGCATGATTCATACACATGAATACATTTGAAAGGTACTTATTGAGTAAACATGCTGAAGATACATCAGTCGTGAAGCAAACACACATACACATAAGACACAAGGCCTATATATATAGCACACATGGTGAAAACATATCAGACTTGAAACAAACACAAGGCATGCGTTATAAAAGCATGCATATAAAATACACATGGAGTTAGCATGCTTGACACACATAGATTTGAAATGTTGGTATACTTGAAACCCAAGTGAATGGCTATCAAAGTAGATTTGTCCTGCAGGCTAGCAGGATTAAGGATCTTATGCCACTTGTAATGTCCACTTTGAAAGTCACAACCCTTCATCATTTCTGCCCTTGAGAGAGAGACAAACTTTCATAATTATCACCCCTTTCAAAAAGTCACAACCCTTCATCATTTCTGCCCTTGAGAGAGAGAAAACCTTTCATAATTATCACCCCTTTGAAAGAGTCACAACCCTTCAGCATTTATGCCCTTGGAGATAGTCAAGACCCTTCATAATTTTCCCCCTTCAAAAGAGTCACAACCTTTCATTATTTCTGCCCTTTGAGAGAATCGCAATCTCTCATAATTATTACCTTTTGAAAGAGTCACTTCCTCGTTTCCTTCCCATTCCATCTTCCATTTGTCCTTCCTTAATTCTTCTGCTCCATTCTTTTTTCCCTTCATATCCTCTTTCAAATTAACTCTTATACCTTTTATGTCTCATGTTTGAGGCAGTCATAACTCTTCATAGCATGCCTATTGACATTTGAAGAAACTTAACTTGTAATTATATTATATTATATTTCATTATTATTTTTTTATATTTTAATTGTATTATTATTATTTATTATTAAATCTTCTTTCAAAATGGGGATATTACAGTCTACACCACCCAGAATTGCTTGTCCTCAAGCAATGATCATGGAGTGTTCAAGATGATTTCCTATATGAAATGGATTTGGATACACACATGAAATAAACCTACTCAAAACACATCAAACATGATGAAAAGCATATTCAAGACGTAAAGCATACATTAGGAAGGCACACACAAGAATGAAGTAGTCATGCTAAAAACATGATAGATATAGAGCATACACATAAGATTTGAAGCATAGACATAAATACATTAAGGCATGAAGTATCCACGTAAGACATGCCAGACATGAAGTAATGCACATCAGACATGTAAGGAAGGAAGCAATGTAGGACACAAAGCATAAAATACAAGTGATACATGAGAAATGTATTTATGGAGTAGGCGCATTGTAAACCATCAATGATGAAACAAAATAAATAAACTTATGATACGAAGCATTAAGACACAAAGCATACATGAGAATTGTATATAGCACATATTGAGTAAAGATGCGAAAAGCACATTAGGTATGAATCCAACACATCAAATATAAGGCATACACATGAAAACATAAGACACGAGTCATACAAATGAATACACATGTAATATACATATGAATGCACATAAAACATGAAGTATACACAAGCCATGATTCATACACATGAATAAACATAAATTGTGAAGCATAAAGTATATATAAAGTATATGAATGCACATAAGGCAAGAAGCATCAACGTAAAGCATGGAGCATACACATCAGGCATGATCCATACACATAAATACATGTAAGGCATGACGTATAGAAATATAATGCATCAAGTATACATTTGAAAGGTACTTATTAAGTAAACATGTTGAAGATACATCAATTGTGAAGCAAACACACAAATACACAAGACACATGGCCAATATATAAAGCACACATGTTGAAAACATATTAGACATGAAACAAACACATGGTATACATGAAAAAACCATGCATATAAAATATACATGGAGTAAGCATATATAGAAATGCAATGTCAACCTACTTGAAACCCAAGTGAATGTCTATCAAAGTTGATTTGTGGCAAAGGCTGGCATGATTAAGGATCTGATGCCACTTGTAATGTTCCCTTTGCAGGAGTCACAACCCCTCATCATTTCTTCCCTTGAGAGAAAGACAACCTTTCATAATTATCACCCCTTTGAGAGAGTCACAACCCTTCATCATTTCTGCCCTTGATCGAGAGACAACCTTTCATAATTATCTTTCATAATGATATTCTCTTTCTTGTTGTCATCAACAGAGTGTTTGATATACAGATTACTGTCTGAAGGGCAACGCTGAAAACCATGAGCAACCAAGTACTAATCCCATAGAGTGCTTTAACGAGTCTACATAATTGATGTTCTTCGTCAACAACCTTGAAACTAGGAGGCTCTGTCATGTAGACTTCTTCCTGCAATTCACTGTTGAGGAAGGCACTCTTAACATCCATCTAATGGACTTTCCATCGAAACAGAGCTGCAATAGCGAGAAGAAGACGAATGGTACTCATCTTGGTAGTAGGAGCAAATTTCTCCTCATAATCAATGCCCTCCCGCTTGTGAATCCTCGAGCAACTAATTTGGCCTTGTATTTATCTAAGGTACCATCTGCATGATACTTGACCTTATAGACCCACGAGTCACAACCTTTTATAATTATTACCTTTTGAAAGAGTCACTTCCTTATTTCCTTCCCATTCCTTCTTCCATTTATCTTTCTAACATAGGAGACTTCAGCTAAAACCCAAACGCATACTCCATTCTTAGAAAATAATGATAGGAAGTTCAAGAAAACAAAACAACACCTACAGACTTCCTATCAGATTTGAGACAGGAACAGAATAAAGAGTAATAGAAATCGATAACAGCAATGTATTTGGCACCCAATTACAATGAGAACAGGAATCATCAATAACAACCAGCAATGCAAATGTGAACACCAAAAAGGTTATCTTTATTATTAATCAGCATACAAAAGTGACAACATAAAATAATAGATGTTTATAAACTAACTAACTGGCCATGCAACTGTTGGCCACCTTCACTGCTATTTCTGCCTACTGCTAACTTTGGAGGTTGGCCTATCAGCCTTTCCATCTAACTCTCCCTCACACTAACTGCTGAACCCCCTCTTATATTGTCGGTTTCTGGCCTTTTCCATTCCAATCAATTTGCCTTCCCTATGCCTGTCTGTCTTCTTCCTTTCAATGCCCATCCTAATCGAACCATTTCCAATCTTTAGCATTTCAGTTGCTCCTAACCGTTTCATTATCCTCCTACTGATGTGGTGACAATATCAATGATCAATCTAGCACGATGCTCCTGCATCGAACTCCCCAGGAGACAAAAGATCATGTGCTCCTTCTCATGGGCAATAAATCAACACTTGCTTCTATACTTTTTCTTTCATTTCTTCCACAGTCGCTCGGGAATCCATATTACACTTCTCCAATGTAGCTGCTTACTGCATGTTTCCTTGTTGTTTACCATATTCCTACAGTATTTCCCTTGCAACCATCCAACAACATAAATGATAATGTGGAAATCTATGATCCTCGTGTCTTCCCCATGTCTTCAAACTCACACACCCCTTTCGCTGACATTCCATCATTCACAATATCTTTTACTATCCACTTCATGTCCTTCTCTACACATGTCTTCATTTCTCCTATCTTTTCTAACCATGCTTGTGCTAGCAATAAATCTTCTAGTTTGCTATTCTTTTCCATTTCACCCATTGGTCTATCAACTACAACATAGTCATTCGCAGCCTTATGTAAATCTGCCTTAACTAAACTATTTTTGACTTCTTCATTTCCATCATACCACCCAATGTCTACACCAGACTTATGCCCAGACTCTTCATCTTTCTTCACTGTTAAGGAGTGTGCCACAACATTGTTATAAAAGTCCTTCAGATTTACCTCTACCTGTACTGTTGTCCTTGTTGGTCTATTTTGTTTAATTAGCCTTTGAATAGGCATCACAACTTTTCTTTTAATTGTCAAATGCCACCTTTGTTGTTGCATCTTAATTCTTTTGTCCAGTTCTTCTATGTCTTTTTGCATCTCTAGTCTTATTCGTTCCATCTCTTTCTTTATTTCTCTAATCTCTTTTTGTCTCATCTCTTCTTCTTTCCTCTCTCTTCTTGTTTCCCTTTCCTCTCTTCCTCTTTCTTCTTCCATGAATCCTCACCTCGCAAAAAATCTCTCAAAAGGTACATTTCCTCAATCAAGTCTCTCTCACTCTACTTCATCTTGTCCTTGCCTCACCTAGGTGTCCTCTTCCTTTATCTACATAGTCTCTTGGCAACGAACAACCAAGTTGTCCTCTCAAGCTGCACAATCACAAACACAGAACTATCTTGCCCAAACCTTCTGAGCTCTGATACCAATTGACGTAGGAGACTTCAGCTAAAACCCAAACACATACTCCATTCTCAGAAAATAATGATAGGAAGTTCAAGAAAACAAAACAGCACCTATAGACTTCCTATCAGATTTGAGACAAGAACAGAATAGTGAGTAATAGAAATCTATAACAGCAATGTATTTGGCACCCAATTACAATGAGAATGGGAATCATCAATAACAACCAACATGTAAATGTGAACACCATAAAGGTTATCTTAATTATTACTCAGCATATGAAAGTGACTACATAAAATAATAGATGTTTATAAACAAACTAACTGGCCATGCAACTGTTGGCCGACTTCCCTACTATTTCTACCCGTTGGCCGACTTTCCATCTAACTCTCCCTCACACTAAATGCTGAATCCCCTCTTATACTACCAGTTTTTGGCCTTTTCCATTCTAATCGATTCGCCTTCCCTACACCTGTCTGTCTTCTTCCTTTTGATGCCCATCCTAATCGGACCATTTCCAATCTTTAGCGTTTTAGTTTCTCTTGACTGTTTCATTATCCTCCTACTGATGTGGCGACAGGATCAATGATCAATCTAGCACGATGCTCCTGCATCACTTTCCTTAATTCCTATGCTTCATTCCTTTTTTCCTTCCTCTATATCCTCTTTCAAATGAACTCTTCTCCCTTTTATATCTCATGTTTAAGGGAGTAACAACTCTTCATGGCATGCTTCTTGACCTTTCATTAAACTTCATTAACTTGTAATTATATTATATTATATTTTATTATTATTTCTTTTTTTTATATTTTAATTTTATAATTATTTATTGTTAAATCTTATTTCAAAATGGGGACATTACAATATGCCCCACCAAAAAATTGCTTGTCCTCGACCAATCATCATGAAGTGTTTAACATGATTCCTAATATGAAATGGATTTGGATACACGCATGGAATGAACTTGCTGAAAACAAATCAAACATGATGCAAAGCATATTCAAGACATAAGGCATACAATAGTAAGGCACACACACAAAAATAAAAAGTAATCGTGCTGAAAGCATGGCAGACATGGAGAATACACATAAGATATGAAGCATAGACATAAATACATGTAACGCATGAAGCACCCACGTAAGACATACAAGGCATGAAGTAATACACGTCAAACATTTAAGGCAAGAAGCAATGTACGACACAATGTATATAATATAAGTGATACAAGAGAAAGTTATTTATGGAGCAACCACTCTTTAAACCATCAGTGATGAAGCAAAACACAAATACACTTATGATATGAAGCATCAAGACACAAAGCATACATGAAAAGGGTACATAAAACACATATGGAGCGAACATGCGGAAATCACATTAGGTATGAATCCAACACGTCAAGTATGAAGCATACGAATGATACATAAGAGACCCATACACACGAATACACATGGAGAAAACATAAGAATTCACATAAGGCAAGAAGAACCCACATAAAGCATGAAGTATACAAATGGGGCATGATTCATGTGCACGAATACACATAATGAATGCACATAACGTAAGAAGCATCCATGTAAAGCATTAAGTATACACGTAAGGCATGTATTCATACACATGTAAGGCATCAAGTATAAATTTTAAAGGTATTTATAGAGTAAACATGCTGAAGATACATCCATCGTGAAGCACATAAGACACAAGGCCTTTATATAAAGCACACATGCTGAAAACATATCAGACATGAAACAAACACAAGGCATACATGAGAAAAGCATGCATATAAAATATACATGAAGTAAGCTTGCTAAACACATATATAGAAATGCAATGTTGGCCTACTTAAAATCCAAGTGAATGTCTATCTAAGTAGATTTGTCCTGCAAGCTGGCAGAATTAAGGATTTGATGCTACTTCTAATGTCTCCTTTGAAAGAATCACAACCCTTCATAATCTCTGCCCTTGAGAGAGAGACAACCTTTCATAATTATCACGCCTTTGAAAGAGTCACAACCCTTCATCATTTCTGCCCTTGAGAGAGAACTTTTTAAAATTATCACCCCATTGAAAGAGTCACTTCCTCATTTCCTTCCCATTCCTTCTTCAATTTATCCATCCTTAATTCCTATGCTCCTTTTTTTTTTCTCCTTCCTCCACATCCTCTTTCAAATGAACTCTTCTTCCTTTTATATCTCATGTTTGAGGGAGTTACAACTCTTTGAGGCATGCCTCTTGACCTTTTATTAAAATTCACTTACTTGTAATTATATTTTATTATAGTTCATTATTCATATTTTTTTATATTTTAATTTTGTTATTGTTATTTATATTTAAATCTTATTTCAAAATAAGGACATTACAGCCCCAGTTCCCAAAATTGCTTGTCCTCACGCAATGATCATGGAGTGTTCAAGATGATTCCAAATATGAAAAGGAGTTGGGTACACATGGAATAAACTTGTTGAAAACACATCAAACGTGATATGAAGCATGTTCAAGATGTACGGCATACATTAGGAAGACACACACACATGAAGCAATCATGCTAAAAACACAACAGACATGGAGCATGCACAAAAGATATGAAGCATTGACATAAATACATATAAGGCATGAAGCATCAACGTAATGAACTAATGCACATCAGACATGTAATGCAGGAAGCAAAGTAAGTCATAAAGAATAAGATACAAGTGATACATGAGAAAGGTATTCATGGAGTAACCACATTGTAAACCATCATTGATGAAGAAAAACACAAATAAACTTATGATATGAAGCATCAAGACACAAAGCATACATGAGAAGAGTATATAAAACACATATGGAGTGAACACAAGTAAAACACATTAGATATGAATCCAACACGTCAAGTATGAAGCATACACATGAAAACATAAGACATGAGTCATACACACGAATACACATGGAGTATACATATGAATGCACATTACGCAAGAAGAACCCACATAAAGCATAAAGTATACACATAGGACATCATTCATACACACGAATACACATAAGGTGTAAAGAATGAAGTATATATATGAATGCACATAAGGCAAGGAGCATTTACATAAAGTATGGAGTATACACAAGGCATGATTCATACACATGAATACATGTAAAGCATGACATACACACATGTAAGGCATCAAGTATACATTTGAAAGGTACTTATGGAGTAAACATGTTGAAGATACATCAGTTGTGAAGCAAACACACAAATACACATAAGACACAAGGCCTACATAACACATGAATACATGTAAAATATGATGTATACACATGTAAGGCATCAAGTATACATTTGAAAGGTACTTATGGAGTAAGCATGTTGAAAATACATTAGTCGTTAAGCAAACACACAAATACACATAAGACACGAGGCCTACATATAAAGCACACATGCTGAAAACATATCAGAAATGAAACAAACACAACACATACATGAGAAAAGCATGCATATAAAACATGCATAGAGTAAGCATGCTCAACACACATATAGAAATATGATGTTGGCCTACTTGAAACCCAAGTGAATGTCTATCAAAGTAGGTTTGTCCAGCAAGATGGCTGGACTAAGGCTCTGCTGCCACTTGTAATGTCCCATTTGAAAGAGTCACAACCTTTCATTTTTTCTGCCCTTAAGAGTGAGACAACCTTTAATAATTTTCACCCCTTTGAAAGAGTCACAACACTTCATCATTTCTGCCCTTGACAAAGCGGCAAACTTTCATAATTATCACCCCTTTGAAAGAGTCACAACCCTTCATCAATTCTGCCCGAGAGAGAGAGACAACCTTTCATAATTATCACCCCTTTGAAAGAGTCACAAACCTTCATCATTCTGCCCTTGGAGAGAATCAAAGCCCTTCATAATTGTCCCCCTTCAAAAGAGTCACTATCTTTTATGATTTCTGCTCTTTGAGAGAGTCGCAACCTTTCATAATTATTACCTTTTGAAAGAGCCACTTCCTCATTTCCTTCCCATTCCTTCTTACATTTATCTTTCCTTAATTCCTATGCTCCATTCTTTTTTTACTTCCTCTATATCCTCTTTCAAATGAACTCTTCTCCCTTTTATATCTCATGTTTGAAGGAGTCACAACTCTTGATGGCATGCCTCTTGATGTTTCATTAAATTTAATTAGCTTGTAATTATATTATATTATATTTTATTATTATATTTATAATATTCTAATTTTATTATTATATTTATAATATTCTAATTTTATTATTATATTTATAATAATCTAATTTTATTATTTTTATTTATTATTAAATCTTACTTCAAAATGGGCCTTTGAGAGAGTAACAACCTTTCATAATTATTACCTTTTGAAAGAGTCACTTCCTCATTTCCTTCTCATTCCTTCTTCCATTTATCTTTCCTTAATTCCTATGCTCTATTATTTTTTTTCCTTCCTCTATATCCTCATTCAAATGAACTCTTCTCCCTTTTATATCTCATGGTTGAGGGAGTCACAACTCTTCATGGCATGCCTCTTGATGTTTCATAAAATTTGATTAGCTTGTAATTATATTATATTATATTTTATTATTTTTTTTTTTATATTCTAATTTTATTATTTTTATTTATTATTAAATCTTACTTCAAAATGGGGCCATTACACCTAGAACCCCCCATAAAATCTCCTTTTAACATAAAACTTGACTTAAAGCCTTTTTACCTTAACAAAACTTTTCATGACTAAGGTTGGGGAAAGTGTTAACATTTACATCATGAGTTATTTAAGTTAATAAACAATTCATTAATATTAATAATTTGAAAGCACTCATCAGTAAAGATTGTATCTGGTCTAAGATAAGAACTCCCTAGGGTCCATGAACTGTAACTATATTGAAGGATAGCCTCAAAGAGCATATAAATCCTACTTAGGAGAAACTAGCAATCAGTAAGTCATGGCCACTTACCTCCAAATAGCAGCTCCATAGGACCCTAGCCTTAACCTTCTGAAACTACAAAATGCTCCAAAAACATATGGCCACATACTTAACCCTGCACTATACTACCATTCATTCCTAGACCCATTACTGCGGCTCCACCAAATTGTTTCCCTGCCTGTAGCCACACTGTTCTACATACATACCTGCACCATAAAGATCCATCCATCAAATCCCCCATCTCACACAACAATAAAGTCCAACATTGGCAGCAAGATGAAAACAACACGTTAGGGTCAAAGGCTTATATGATATTAAGTTATGATATTTTTTCCCCGTGTGAAACCACTTAATGAGACAACTTTTCCGTTGAATTTTGGACTTACAAGTCCACAATAAGAAGCACTATCAGATTCACATTCAAGTGTTAACAAGCCAAAAAACAAATGGTAGGCTTAAAAGTGGATAGGCCCAATGGTGCGAGTAAAATTTATCTTTGACGGTGCATCTATAGGAAAGCCTGGGGATGTAGAGGTTTTCTCTGTTATAGAATATGATCATGGTAATTTTATTATTGGGGGCTCAAAACTTCGAGTTAAAATCTAATAATGAATCCAAATGGTATCCAATCTCTATATGTTGTAAGTATAAACATGTAAAGATCAAAAGGGCTTCTCAAATTAATATGGGAAAAGACTAATTTGTCTAGTTCGTATATTTTCCTACAATTTATTTCAAATAAATTTCATCATGATTTGTAAGAAATTCCACATTCTATCTTTGCACAAATAAATCATTTACTGAACAGAACCTAAGAGTACCAAATTGTGCATGGCTAGATGCTAAATCCAACATGAACTTACAAAATATATCCCCAAATTGAGAATACTAAATCTCTGGGGAAGAAAATTAGTTAGAAATGACTCCATTCCTCAAAAATTATATGAAAATACACTATAGTTATGCCTAGTCATTATGAGAATGGTTGATGTCTTGAAGATATGCACTCACACCAACAATCATGAGCTTTGATCTAAAAGGAGTAGCAGTCTTAGCAACCTTTTACAAATAAACGATCACATAACCCAAAAGAAAACAAATACAATAACAAATCAATATTACATAAATTACAACAAATAATCCAAAATTCTTTAATTTATTCCATTTATTACTAATAGACCAAAAAAGGAACACAACCATAGGTTCATCCACACAATATGGCTTCGATTCAATATAAATAGACGAAACATATACTCATCTTTTTGCAGTCATGAAGGCATGCAATAGATGCCCTCCGTGTGGCAGGTCCAACCATTGAATGCTAGGCAACAATTCAAAGAACAGTTTTCAGCTCTACATGTCAAAATCATCACAAAAGAAAACTTCATCAACACAAGTCAAAATTAAAATTGTTTAGCTTAGAAGTATACTATTATTCAACAGTTTGTACCTCGATCTGCTGTCACAAACTGTGTTGTCCTTTGAACATCTTTTATTGATCTTCTTGTCATTGCAACATGTCATCTTAAACTCTTCACCCAATCTGATTTAACACATGATCTTTTGTTGCTTCCTACTTCTTACTGGATTGGCCTCCATCCCTTAGTTTCTTTCAGCTGTCTGTGTGTTGAAGAGATTCTTCCCGTTATTCTATCATAGTTACCCATAGTATTTTCTGGCTTACCTCATAGATCACAATCACTATCATTGGAATGCTGTTATCTCTGCCATAAGTGATCATGTATTCATTCCCTTTTCAAAAATCATTTTCACTCGTTTTGAAATGTTCTTTGATTGTCTTTTCCTTCAATGTCTAGGACTGTGAATTGTCTTTATTTCATGTGACTGTTTTCTTAAGTCTGTAGGAGTCATTTGAAACCTAGGGTCATGTTGTCTCAAAGACTAGTGTCATTGTCATGTATTTAAATTATGTCTACTCCTCCATTTCTTAAATTCTTTTGCCACTGTCTTCTGAGGATTATTTTCTGAAGGACAACCATCTATGGCATTCACTTACTATCCATTGTAGCATCTTAATGGGACTGTGTATTGTCCATTATGCTGTTACAATCCTTGCTACATGGGTTCCTTCACAAACTTTACCCATCTCTTTTCTATCGTGTCTGGCATCACTGTTTCACCATTCCAAAACATAACTATGACTGTATTTTGACTGGTATTTATGATATTGAGGGCAAAATACATCTCTCTTTAAAGCTCTATCCATGTGAAGGCTTGACTGTTGGCCTTCACTCTAGAACTAGATGAACCTCTTGCGTCCTGCCCTGTTTCTATCATTCTTATCTTGTCTATATACAACAGTCGCTTATAGAGATGCAATAAAACCATGAAATGCCAAGCACTTTTCAGTGGGTAATGTTATGATGACTTGAAAATGTAATGCTATGACCTCTTTGCCTGTCTTCAAGTTTCAATCTTACCTCAAACACCATCTATGCCACTGGTATAAACTGTCACCAACCAAGTTTTCACTAGAGTTGTATGACTATCATGCGTGATACCATTGTTCTTTAACTTGAGTTGTCAAATATATGCATCTCTCATTACTGTAGCCTGTGTATTGGGACAGAGAATGCCCCTTCTGAACTGTCATTATGCCATTTGAAAATCTTGTTATTTGTCATTATGAATATCATTCAACTTGTTCTTGTAGTTGCTATTATTCCTAGTACGTACTTGTCTATTCTGCCTTCCTCTGTCTACTGTGCTCTCACATTTTATCTGCCCTGTCAATGAGAACTAACGTAAGGCTAGAACTTATAAAAGTTCTATATTCAATAACAGTCACAATGTTGGTGAGGATTTGGCAATCTTAGCACAGGTCATGGAATACTTGTAGGCATGGAAACCTTAGTCTTATCAAATCTTGGTGCAACTCATACTTGGGCAAAACATTTCCTGCTCCGAATTTAAAAGGTTCCCAATAGCAAAGCTTAGAGCTATCCGTTTTAGAAAAACAATCAATCAAAAAATCCTTGAACTATCCACACTTCTTACTGCGATAAAACTTATTATGACTGTATTTTAGCTATATGTATCCATGGACAGGTGCAGAGTTATAATGGAATCTTCATGACACACAGGGTTTCTATATTCTTAAATGCAAGTTCCAGAAGAGGCATATCATTCCTTAAGGACTATCACCTTTCTTTCTATGAAGCTTTACTGACCCTTAGAAATCATATAAAATCTCATTATTACAAAATGACCTTTATCTGCTCTCGTTCCTTAATGATACACCTGCTATATGAATGTTCATGCCCACTGTCTTCTATAACTGTCACTGATACGTGCATATTCCTCTAGATCTCCTTAAGACCCTAAGTCAAGGACTATCTTTTCATAGCCTACACTGTCATGAATGGCTTTCTTTGAAGAGATCTCTGACTTTGATGATTTGACTGTCATCCATGCCCCTTTTGCCTTATTAAATCATGACTAAACCCTTACCTAAGGGCAAGTTCATCCGTGACTCTAAACAACTCCAAGCACTAGATCAATATTTCATAACAGTCATGGAGGATTTGAATGAATACATAATACTTCTGATGACTGCAATCCTCTGTTATAGACTCTCTTTTCTTCTTTGGAACATTTGGGACTGTCCTTAATTATTCATGACCCCTCTATCACTGGGGTGATTCAACAGACCTCAGCTGCAAGAATTAATTTAATAGGACTATACCAGGTACAAGGCTGTATTGGTGACTGGGCAATTATATAAGGGCTGGCATGATTTTCTGTGGCTTGGCATTTAGACAGTGAGTGCATTCTCTGCCTTTTTGGAAGTGCTTAGACTTGTATTGATGATTGCTTCTGTTTGGAAGTGTTTTTGGCTCAGAATAAGGTGGATATGAAATGTTTAATGAATCACCCCTGCATCATAGCAGCTTATTGTTCCCTTCTGCGCAGGTCTGAGTTAAATTTCAGTCAATTTCTCACTTTGTTTATCAGCAGCTGAGTGTAATAATCTTTGCTGGGTATGAAGGAAGATGGTGGCAAGTTGGGATAGGGCTCTAAGCTAAAAGTGATGAAAGATAAACAAATTTCATATTGTTCTTATTCTCTGCAGCCTCTTACAGTTGGGTTTCAAAAGCCACCACTGCTGTAGCAGACTTTCCATGTATCTCTATGATAACCTTCATCTTGCACTCCAACTTTGTCCACAAACAAAAAACCTGTCATGCCAAGGCATTTGATGTTGCCATGTTTTATGTAAAGATTTCATGTATTGATTTGGCTTGAAAAGAAACTTTCCAGTGCCAGTTGTATCAGCATGTTGAGTTGGGTGTTATGCATTTATATTTATGCATCAACCCTGAAAAAAAAATATGAGTTTATACAAAGAAAAAACATCACCATAGACCTTGTAACAGCAGAGATAATGTATTGCCAGATATATCAAAAATTGTAATGTCGGAAACACTTTATTGCATGTTAAATTGCTCTCAGTTTATTGTGGTTTCATTTGTGAAATTTCAAAAAGATAACGTGGTTTTTACCACATGGATTCAAAATAGATAGATGTAGCACATACTCGTCTCTTTGCAGTCATGAACTAATTAGATACATACACTCAATATGGTAGGTCCAACCCCTAAATGTTAGGCAATAGTTCAAAAAATAGTCTTCACTTCTACATGTCAAAATCATCACAAAAGAAAACTTCATCAACAAAGATCCAAGTTCAAATTGTTTAGGTTACAAGTATACCATTATAAAATAGTGTGTATGGAGAGGAGATGTGTAGATAGCAAAATTAGCTAGAGAGCTAAATAATTGCCTAATATTAATAACACATTTACTAAATATTAAAAACCTATGACTCTATTTTCTTAGACTGCTTTTGTGTAATTGATTCACTTTCTTCAATAAAAATAAATATTTAGAGCTGAGCCTCAATTTTAGAGAACCTTAAAGAAAGCTAAGGAAATTGGGAAAAAGGAGACCATTAAGAAAATATGGGTGTAGAAGATACTGCAAACTCTTAGTCTAGTCTACAACAATCTTCCTTATTTAACAATTAATTTAGTTACAAGGCTATTGATCAATACACAAACTGAAAAAATAATGTACTGTGACAAGAATTATGCCTAAAATTTAGCAAAATTAAAAGAATCCTTAAATCAAAGTTATGCCTAAAATTAAATAGAATGGAATATATATAAACTTAAGTTGCACAATACAACATATACTTTGCAACAATAGCACAAGACATGGGACATCAAACAGACTGCAACATGGAGAAAGCAACAATGGCTTACAAGAAGACATGCTAGGAAGATGCCAAGTCATGTGGTCATTCAAGGATCTAATCTTAGCCAGTTTATAATGATATTTATATTAATAAATAAAATTTGCAAGTGTAAGGATTATTATATAACAGTGAAATTACAAATTTCATGACTACAAGAGAGGAAAACATAGTTCGTCTAGCTAGACAAAAGCAGATTAAAAGCTAAGAAGAAAAACTAGGGTCCTCATGCTTTAATAAAAGGCCCTTGTAATTCTTCATGGCCTTTCTCATCATGACCTCTACCTCTACCTATTTTCATACTTACTCTTAGTGTCAAATCTACCTCCTCCACTTTTGCCTCCACAATCCTAAGTCAAAAGGTGAAGAAATGTCACTATGACAGTGTAAAGAAAGCCCTAGTTGATATTTCGAGAGTTGCATTGCCTCTGCAAACCATGGCCCGATCACTACTATTATTGCCATTTTCATCAACACCCATTTGGCAATCTCTTGGCCATTAATTACATGTATGAGTGAATAAAGAGCACCTTTGAGTGCCTTAGGCATAATGCTTTAAAGTGCTTCAAAGTGAAGTTGTAGGAGATTCAATGGCTAGGACAATCCTTTATTTTCCCTCATTCCTGACCTTGAAACGCTAGAGCTTTATGCATAATGATGCTAATATGTTTGAAATGTAATGTCTCTTAATTTGTTTTCTTAACGTATTGCCCTTTCACATAATGTACCTCTTCTCTATCATGTTAACCAACTGCACCTTATATCTATCATACAAATGGTTTTCCTTTTGGGAGGAATTTTCCAAAACCTTTTTTGGCTAATTAATCTTAGAAATCTTTTCTCTATATGCTTCTTTGTTATTTCAAGTGCTTGTGTTCATGTGTTGGGTTTTTGTATTTTGGCAATGAATCTTATGTCGGAAGGATCAACCATAGTCTTTCATGAAAAAAAGATTGGTATTTTTAGAGGATCCATACATCTTGTTGTTGATAAATGGTGTAGGACTAAGTTAGCTGACCTACGGATTTTGTTGCACAGGAGGACAGTAATCCATCTATTGTTGAGTATGAGTTGATCAATGTGCAAGACAAGTAGACTATAATATAATTATGCATAATAGAGAATAATATGTTTCCTTTGCATTCTATGCTTATGCTAGTATCTAGATGTAAACAGGGATTTGTAGAACTATGGTATATAGATTGTATTGATCTATAGTGACACTTCTCAGCTTGGTTTGTAATATTACAAATTCACTTTTCTAAATGCAAATTTTTAGTTTAAGTTTTAATGTGTTATTATCTATGTTACCCCGAGTTCCCAAAACGGGGACGACAGGAGACGGGGGGGGGCAAGGTTTCGAGGCGGCATTTTTTTTTGCCAATTTTGGGGATGGCAAGGGAACAGCAAAGGGGACGACTATATAAAATAGGGCAAAATTTTAAATATATAGGGAAATTTTAAATGTTGATATGAAAACATGGATAAAGCATGCATATATACATTATATTCATATGAAAACATGGATATAGCATGCATATGAAAACATAACAGAAACTTAAGTTTTAATATACACATTTGTGTTCAAAATTCATTGTCAATGCTCAATAATACAATATGCATTCCTTATTCAGAAATTAGAATTCATTGTCAACATGCGTGTGATATTAAAAAACTAACATACAAAATGCTCAAAGACTACACTACTGCCATATAGTTTCACTTTCAAAATACAAAAAAACAAAGTATAAACATAACATTTTGAAATCACGACAAATTCAAGGATTCCAGCAAAAGCAGTCTCCAACATCATGGCCTTGCAAGGCTGCCATGAAGTTTCCACTTTAGCATTCAGGATGTAAGGGTTTTAAAGGTGTAAGGAGCTAAGATTCTAGACCCAAAATCCAAAAAGTTAGATGACTAGGATTAGAATGCACCTATGGAAATTGAGGATGGTGATGCAAAGAAACTAGAGGGATAAGCCAAAGAAAATTGATAATTCATAATTTCCAAAACCTGCCAAAGAAAACTGATAAGCCAAAGAAAATTGATAATTCATAATTTCCAAAACCTGCCAAAGAAAATTGATAATTCATAAGTAAGAGACTTGAATTAAAATTGTTCTGTCCCTGTAAATCTATATCCAAAGCCTAGACAATCAAAATATTCAACCAAGTTTCTGTACAATTTTCGTACAACACCCTATTTGCATACCTACATTTGTCAAAGACTCAAAACCATAAAAATATGTACATGGAAGCTGAAGCAAATCAAACACAATGCTGTTTTCTGTTAGTCAAATAATTTTATGCCTAAGTTTTTATACGGTCATTTGGTCCTTGTATCAAGGTGGCCACTGACAAAACAACATTGGTGACTAACTTTATAGTATAACTCGATTTGAGCTTCAAGCTAAATATAGGGTAAATTTACTAGTTAACATTGACCAAATCTTATGAGAATTGTCTCAATCTCTATAAACATCATAGATTTCCTCATCTTGTTCAAATACATAAGAAAGGCCCAAATTACTTGATAAAATTTCACGGACCCGGTGCAGGATTCAGACCCTAAAAACCTTTAAAAATTATTAACTGCCAAAAAAGAGTTAGTAAATCCCATACTGTCCTTGTTGAAAATGAACAACAAAGAAAGTATATATGAATGTGATCTATCGTTAAAAAAGCATGAAGCTCTTGAGATGTGTTGCTTATTGCAGCGGGTCAAAATCCAGAAAAATGCTCTGTTCCATGTTAATGGATGGTAATAACAATTCAGTCTGACAACAATGAAATTTCATAGAGCACCAGATGGCAGACGACCTTGAAATCCTCCTTGTCCCCTGCAGCCCTAACTTAATGGTTTATAACAATGCTTATTTGAGAGACTGGAACTTGATAAATGACGAATGGCTGGTTGATGAGCCCAAGGAAATGGAAGATGACAAAAATAGGCAATCGGAGATTCCACTTCAAATGCCAAGCATGAGGAGGCACCAGGTTGAGGTGAATGGAAAAAAACCTTTAAAAGAAACCTTTAATTTAGAGGCATCAATAGCAAATTCTCCCACCAAAATTTTTTAAACAGACAACGGCCACAGGAAATGTAAAATAAATACCATAAACAAAGTCTACTCATGACATTTTTTCTAACGCAAGAAATACGAGATATCTAATACACATTGCCTGTAAAACGAAAATTCTTCCTCTCCCATAGCTTTGCTATTGCCGCCTCTCCTCTGCTTCTCTCATTCATCCACTATCAACATCTCTGCTCTGCATCTCCTGTTCCTTCGCTATCACCGCCTCTGATCTGCCTCTCCGCTATCACCTCTTCTGATTTTTCCTATTCCATTCCCCTGCTATTCATGTCCAACGGAATGATGAAAGAAATTCGCACGCGCAAAATAGCCGTTTAGTTAGTTACGGACCACGTGTTTTCAAAAAAAAAGCAATACCTTTCCTTCGCGGCTGGTTCAATAGGAGCGGCCTTTTAAACGTCTAACAATTTCTATAAAAAAGTGGACATTGATAGTATATATAGGTAGAAATGTGAAAAAAAATGTATTTAAAAGAACTTATAAAATTGCAATTATATGTAAAGGTTTAATAGACAATTTAATAATCTATTTAATAAGAAATTGTATTTCTATTGCAATTATTGTATGAAAAATTTGTGTTTGATATAATTGAATATTGAAAAAAAAAATTATAGTTTCTTGGTTTTTCTTAACATGAAGAATTATTCATATGATAAGGATAACTGTATGGATTTCAAAAAAATTGTGTAGAAATCATTTGAAAACTCTCCTCCTTTAAAAGGATTTCATACATATTGCTCTTCGTGTAAGCATATTATTAAAATGAGAATTTAGGAGAGGTGTGTAGATTAGATGATATTCAAACTCGTCACACCAATGCGAATTTAAGAGCTTAAAAATTTGTGATCCTAATGTTGACTTATGCTTATGTTTTATGGAATATAGTATCCAAGTCGTCTTTAAGACAATTTATCCAATGTAACATCTAACTTCATGACAACAAAGAGTTGTGGATCAAGTGGTCAACTCTCATTTTTGTAAACAATCGCAAAAAAGATGTCAAGTACTTCATTAACGAGTAATACACCATGTTAAAAGTGTGGCATTTGATGTCAATAGTTGTTTGTAATGTGATGCAACCAAATCATTTTTTTGCAAACATATGTATAAATAACATAATATATCGTGATCATGACCATAAAGGTAGGTGTCATAAAATCATTTGCAATGTAACCACTATCTAATTATTATTCCATGTGATGACCCAACATATATTAGAATGTCTATTATAAATGGCAAGTGTCTAATGTCAACAACAAGCATAATTAACAATTAACAAACAATTGAATGGACTATAATTGTGATATAGGAATTTCTTGGCAACCTATTATCACCAAGGGTGTTGAAGCATTGAAAACATTTACAAAAAGTGTCACATTAATGTTATTAATCAAGTATGCTCTCCTTATTCCCACAATAACTTGTATGATAATTCAAATTGGTTGTTGCATTATTAGGCTAAGAGGAATGGTTTGTGATTATGTCAAAGAGTAGTTATTTGACTATTTTTTTTTTCCAATGTGATATATGTACTAGTTTTATTTTTTTCTACTTGATGTGTTGAATAATCAAAGTTAATTAATGAAATAATATATCTTGTCAAGGAGAATGTCAATGTAGTGGTACTCCAATTGTGATTTGTGAAGATTTTGGAATATGTAATGATTTGAAATTTGAAATGAGATTTTTATATATGTATCATTTTTTATTGTATGTCAACACTACATATGTCTAGGGTCAATTTTATGAGTCAAAGTATTTTTATATCCACAAATCTATCATCTATACAAGGATCTAACCTCATTTATTGTTTCCTTTGTCTCTCAAATTCAATAGATTTGTTTTTATTTCTTCTACTTTCAATACCATCTAAAACTATCAATATTTACAAATACCTTTGAAGAAATACCGTTGTGTCATGAGATAATATGTTCACTTAGGTAAATCCCTCAAAAACTTAGGCAAATGATAAAAAACAACACTCTTTAATTGTTCAAATGCTCCGAAGACGAGTATATGGAGTTATATTCATTTCATTGCTCTAATAAAGTGGTTATTATCATGCTTGTCTATATAATGAAAATGATATTTAATACTATATGATGTCTAAAATAAATAAAATTGAATGCCTTTAAATATGATAATAAATTGTAAAAAACATTATGCTAAGCCATTCATAAAGTGGAAAGGGAATAGGCAAGAGTCTATAACTGTCATATGTTGGGAATAAGTATAACTAACAAACCACCAAAATAAGTTTGATTTTGATATAGGAATATTTTGTGCAAACTATAATTAATGTGTTTTAACAAATTTGATACAATGAAGCTCATTTCATCAATTATAATGTAATGAAAAATACATGTTTTTTTACTAGTGTGTGTGTGGAATAAGAATGATTAATGCATTAATATCAAAAGTATCCATAACGGAGCAAAAAATAAGGTTTTTTTTTTGCATAGGAAACGCTTGCAAAAGTGTTATCTCAATGTTATCAATCAAGGCTGATTTCCCATTTTAGTGATAAATTGTATTATCATTTAACTCAAGTGGTATCTTGTATTATTCATAATGATGTTTAAGTTAATTTATTGACCAAAAAAAATATTTTTGATGCAATATATCCATTGATTTTAATTTGTTATGCCTTATGTGTTGAATAGTTGGATCCAATGAATGTAATGTCATTCACCATCAAGGACTTAGTGCAAATGTAGTTACCTAGTCTAATTGTCTTGTGAAGATTATTAAATCTACATTTCTTTTATGCTACAAATGGGATCTCCCTTTTTTTGAATTTCCTATGAATTTGTGTTGGAAATATCTTAGGTTGAGTCTATTGATTGGGCCTTTTTTTCTACATCCATAGATCTTGGTAGGTGTCATTTACCCTACAATCCTATGTACATTTTACTCATCTCAAACACTCTTGGAAAGTGTCCTTTAAAGCAAGTAGGGTGTATTTGGAAAATAATTTGCAATTAATATTCCTTAAGAATCTTGTCATTGTTTTTTATTTGTATTTGTCAAGAATGTAGAGCTGGTAGTAGTGATCTTATGAAGTTTGTGGTAAATTTCTCAATGTAGGCATGAGAATTGAGTAGTGGAACATGTTGCATGTTGTTGGTGGGTTCAATATGATTTATCTGATGATTTTAGATGCCTGCCTTGGGATATGGGACATTATGAAGGAGTTGTAATTCAAAGATGATGTGTATTATTGGTATGTATATCTTTTTTTATTCACGGTTCATTAGAAGCTACATTTGCTATTATTGGAAGAACCTCTTCATCTTTGATTTCAGAGGTTTTGCAATTTATCATAGTTTCATGGAACACTATTTTAAGAATCATTTGTGGTGTTCCTCTCCTATTTCCTTATAAATTAGAGGCATGAGATGATAGTTTCAAAATTTTATTTTATAGGTACATATTTGTTTTTGGAGTGTTGTTGAAGTGAAGAGAGTGTCATTGTGTTGGATGTATCTCTTTATTGAAGATTGATACATACTTTTTCTCTTTATTACGTGCAGCTTTTTCACATAGTAGTTTATCCATGTTTAACCAATATTCATATAATTTGTTGATTTTATTCTTATTACTTTTTTTATGGAATCACATAATAATAATACAATAATCCTTTAATGAATAATTGCATTTTAGGTTTACATACTGTGGACATATAAATTTGACCACCTAATTAAATAAATATTCAATGTTTATTTAATCCACTAAAATAATTCTTCTATTAATTAAATTAACATTTAATTAATCCATCCCCTTCCTCTATTAATTAAATAAATTATTCAATTTATTTGATTTAATTCATCTAGCCAAATTCAAGCTATTAATTAAATAAATCAAATTTATTTAATTAAATCCCTTTTTCCACATTCCTTAAGAGAAGTCACTTCTCAAAAATCCCCCAAAGTCTTCAAAATGCATTAAAGGCTTTGTGTCTCCAACAAGTTAACCCTTAAAGTCTTCCTAACCATTAATGATTAACTCAACCTCAACCCTTGGTTAGAGACTTTCTCTCTAACTCAACCCTTATCTAACCCATGAGTCTCTTCTAGAATTCATTGCTTTGACCATGGTTATCTCTTTAACTCTTGCACTAGAGTTTATCCTTTGGACAAAAGGATTATCCAATAACTCAACCCTAACCTTACCTCCTAAGGTAACCACCATGTCTTCTTAGGCATTTAAGACCTCTTACATATCCTCTCAAGCCTCCTCGGGGTGACACTTGTCAGCCTAGGATTGAGTTGAAAATCTCACAAGGATTGAAGATCATTCAATCCTAACCCTTGTTAAGATTACTCAATCTTAACCCTCTAATGCCCATTTCCTCTATAAATAGACTTCATTTCCTTCATTGTCAAATCCAAGTCTTCATGCATCTAATTTATAGTCTCATTTCATCAAGCATTTTAACCTCTCTATGATAATAGTACAATTAGATCATTTTAGTAGCATCATAGTATATAAATTATAATGTTTTGCATATCATGTTAGTTTCATTTCCATGCTAGCTTAATATCATCTTAATATCATTTTCATACTAAATTAGCTTCATATCAATATCATCATTCTTGCACCATATCATTATCTAGCTTCATATCAAAATCATTCACTAAGATCTTAGTTGCATATCATTTACATCTTTTATCAAACTATCCTGCATTCTTTAGGTAGTCATCCTAGAGATCAAGGGCTCATCCAAGCTGAGAGCCACCTTGATTTGGAGGATCCTTGGAGATAGAGAAAAATGGAACAATCTTAGGAGATGGATGATTAACTTGTGTTATCCTTTAGATCTTTGTTTTGTTATTTTTCATTGGTATACTTACTTGTCTATGTTGTTGATTGGCTAACCCTCATTTCAGGTATACACATACACTTGTAAGAAAATTTAATGTGGTAATTTCAACTTACCTATGAACAAATTCAATATTTTCAAATATCCCAAGAGGTTGAAATCACGCATATATCAAGCCTGACTTGAATAAGATTATCACCTATGTGAAGCTTGGACTAGGTAAAGCTTTAGCAATCCAAATGCAAATCAACCAACTTACAAATCATGAAGATCCAATATGATGTCAAAGAAGTTAGAAGAACCCCGCCTCTTTTCATATGGATAAAGGGGGATATTAAAGTCCCCCATGAGAAACCAATTAGAGTCTAGAAAATTCCCTCACAAATCAAGGAGAAGATCCCAAAAATTCCTTCTCACTTGAGAAGATTATTAGGCATATAGATATTGGTGAGGTTCCACTCCAACTTAGACAAATCATCCTTAAAGGCAATACTTTGGTAATTATAATCTAGACACCTAAGGGTCTCATTAAGAATGTTGGGCTTCCACATAGTTGTCAATCCACTTGAGACACCATTAGCACTCATAGATATGGGATTAGAGAAAGGCCAAATGAAGTTGTACACCTTATGGAAGGCATCAAAACTCATTTTAGTTTCCTAAAGAATAAAAATGTTTGGCTTCAAATTGTTCACCAAATTTTCTACCAAAATTTGCTAGTGGGAACCATTCAGTCCTCAAATGTTTCAAGAAAGGATAATCATTTCTTTAGTTTCAAGGAGTCGATATTCTCTAGATTACTTTGGTTCTTGTTATCCACATCTATAGTAGCCTTAGATTACCTCAACTTCCTCAATGAATTCATACCTAGCTTAGAATAGTTGCCCACATCCATAGACTTTCTAGAACTTTTGGTGAAGAGGCTGGGAGGAAGGGGGTATCTCCAAACATTTGAGAGATAGATTATTCATGATTGACTTATCCTAGGATGGTGTACAATGAGAACCAACCATTATACCACAAATCTAGGCTTTCATACCCAACAATAAGGGGACTCACTCACAAAGAGGAGTGACCTACTGAGACGAAGCCAAAGGAGGGCTCAATGAGCGAGGGAACCCATTAAGAAAATATGACACCAAAAAGGAGACAATATCTATAATAAGGGGGTGGGATCTAAATACCTCACGCCCAACAACAGCCTAAGGGTAAACAACCACGTCTGTGAAATCCTACAGAGAGAGCACCACCGCTAATAAAAATTTAGGAAGAGAATATATCATCCAAATCGAAGGGGAGACAACATTCAGATTACTAGACAAAGGGAGAAAGGACTCCATATTCAACTACTTCTACTGAACTATAACAACAAAGCCCATAGAATTTTTTCCAGAACCCAGAGGAGTGGAGCTAGAAATAGAAGCTTTCGTTGAGTTAGAAACCAACAAGCCCTTACCTTTAGCTCTAGAAGACATGCCTTTATGACCATTTTTCTAGCAATATAGATATACTAGGGGAAATCCCTCAAGAGATTAAAAAACCTAGCATCTAAAATAATCTATCACTCATGTATTATTTAAAAATAAAAACATTACAATGCATCTTTAGAGTGTCCATGAACACTTTTGAAAGACGAGCTTTCTACATGCATGCCATGTGAACAAGCATGTAACCACACATCCCATGGCATTCTTCAAACCCTTACAATTGTAACCAAGACAAGCTCTCAACCCATTAGCCAATATAGTCATCAAACCAACCTTAAACAATGGTCCCTGCTCTTTTTTTATAGACATGAGCTCACACAAAACCACCAAGTGGTATTATATATAACCAACATAAGATTTGACTTAAAAAAGATCCTATAAAAAATAAGGTATTCTTTTCCATTTTGCATGTGTACAATTACAAATCAGATCACAAGATAGGTACACATGAATAGAACTACTAATTAAAGGTCTCATTACAGTTCACATGAATAAAAACCCTAAGACTAGGGTTCTCAAAGCCCCTATCTTGCTAGTATTTTTACAACATGGGTGAGAAGAGCTTCTTGATTCTATTTTTAGAATCTCTTGAGTATCCACCACCTTTAAGCATGGATGCTCAGTGCTTCTATCTAGCATAGTCAACTTAATATTGTAGTGTTATATTCTTCTCTATGTCTACATTCCAAATCTTCCTTACTATTTATATATATTTCACTCTATATTTATTGTATTCTATAAGAGATATAGTCATTTTAGCATTGTTAGCCTAGTTCATTCACACACACTTCAAAATATCAATCTTTTGTAATAAATAAATAGAATCCTAGTGCCTTTCCTCCCTTGTGGACAATAATTATTCATATTCATGTTTCTAATGTCATGAAGGTTTTTTTTATCTTTAGGTTACATTGATTAGTCTAAGGAGCTCATTTCCTCCATTTTATTTTACAATTTTTTTTATCTTGTTTGAGGAATATAATTAGGGTTTATTCAAAAAGGCATGGGTGAGAATTAGACCTAGGGTATGATTTTAGATTGGAAGGATGATAATGATGCACAAGATGGGATCGATTAGATGGGGAGATTTATTTGGAGGATACATAAAATTTAGAAAACACAGATAAAATATTTGTTTGGTTTTTGCAATGTTTCAATTTTTTAAGGTTTTTGCTTTTTTGCTTTTTTGGATTTTGTGTTTTACATTTTTTAACTATTTGATTAAATATAAAAATGCACAATAAATGAGTGAAAAATATAAATCCTATGGATTAATTTTGATGAGTGTCCCCTTTTGGTTTCAAAAGTTGAAGATGATCTAAATATTAAACATACACTTGGTAAATGAAAAAATTGAGCTCAAATGGGATAATCAATCCTTGAAGGCAAAGGCACTACAAGAAAAGAAGACCAAAATGTCTCAGTTACACTTCACAAACCTATTTAGGGGTATTCTCTACATACCACATGGTTACATGAGGCCTAATCCATAGATGAAGAGAATACCACCAAATAGTCAGAAGAAAGGGTAACAAACTATCCATCTTCACTTATTTAAGGTATAAATTTATTCGAGGCTCAGCCCATATTGCCAATATTCCACTTCAAAAAGGTGTGCCTTCCAATTCACCCCACATTCTTTATACTCCACCTAAATATGGGAGTTGAGGTTGTGCCCTATTGTGATCACTTCTCTAAATAGGCTCCATAAAAGAACCAAATCACTTATTTCTAGTCACTCAAGACTTCCACTAGGATGTGAGAGAAGAGCATATGTAAGTAGATAGTGGGGATTAAAAGATAATGGTTTATTTTAGATCCCAAATTCAAATGTGAAAGGTAAATTTTAAGCCCAATTTTCAAATGTGAGAAGACACACTAAGTTATATTTAAAAATTAACTAGTTAACAAAAATGGGTTTCTTATTATTTTATAATTGATTTTAGAAAATTGCTAAAAATAATTTCATATAAAGAAGTTATGTGGAAAAAAAAGGGGTTGACTTTGAATAAGTGCACATGAGTTTTGGAGTAGAATATGGAAAAACTATTTACACAACAATGTAGAGCTTTGAGTGAGCTTTCCAACACATGTGAATTTTGAAAACTTGATATGTTATGCAAATTTAATTTTTACTTTTGTAAAACTACTCCTTTAGGGAAATGTAGTCACGACTTAAAGAAATATAGACACCACTTCATGAAGTGTGGGCTTCATTGAATTAGAAGAGTGGTTTTATGAACAAAAGGTAGTTTTTCATATATACCCAATTATGTGAAGTGGAAGCATATTTTAGAAAAACAGAGGCAAAAGTGTGATTTTGTGAAGCGAGAGCATGATTTTATGAAACAATAGTTAATCATAGAGAAAAAATTATAGGTATTGTTATATTTAGCATAAGTATAGTCTTGTGAAGTGGTAGTGCAATTTTTTGAAGTAGAAGCGTGAAAAAAATTGAAGCATCAAAGCTAAACCTATGATTAAAACATGTTAGGCATCACTTGCTCTTCCACAACTCATCCAAATCATTTGGTGTTACCTTTCTCATGTTAGTTACTTAGCGTAGTCCTCCCATTCAACCATTCATTCCTCACCAGTTGACAAAAATTAACTGACCTGCAAGCGTTAATTCCTCACCAAAAATAGTTGGACATTTGAACAAATGAATAATAGTAATTTAAAAAAATCTATATCTAAAATCTATATTTAAAGATATCAAAATTAAAAAGTTAATATTCATAAATATAAATAAACGACCAGATGTACTATAAAAAAACAACATGCTATGCCAAGGATGATCCCACCAGCACCTTTACTTGCCCCAAGGGCAAAAATTATTTTCTATGACACTGGCGCTTCAATTCTACCTACACTTTAAGTAGAAGTCTTAATACAATCCAATAGATTTTAACAGAGCAAGGCAAAATTGAACAGCCAAATGACTCGATGGATACATAATTCCATGTGATGTATTACAATACTTATACCAAAAACTAGTCACCAAAACATATTATTTCCTCGTTAAAAAGAGTTGGGCATTTGGACAGGTGGATGATGGATATATGTGGATAAAGAATGCATAGTAATTACATATGAGCGAAGAGGAATATTGGTCATTTCCAGGTGAAGATGAAGAGAGTGAAAAAGATGAAGACAAAAGTACGAATTTAGCTTAGGGAACTGCTAAAGAACGTTTTATAAGTCTGCAATCCTCTTCCTATTCAGTCTTTGATGATTATTATAAAGGCAGGGAGAAAAAATTGATGAGAGTTGAAGAAAAAAATAGGGAACCATTTGAGATAAAAAAACAAACTAGAGGAGGAACTTCAACAAACAAGAAACAACCTTCATGATTGGTTCACAATATTAGCTACAATAAAAGCGAAATGTGATGAACAAGCACCATGAGCATGCAAGAGATGGTCCATAAATTTTGAAAAAGAGGGAATTTGTTAATATGGTTAGTTGTAGCAAGAAGTGCCCTATTTGCAATGAAGCCTAGACTCAATCTAGAGATCATAATCTCTAGTATGTTTTAGTTTCAAGAAAAACAAGATCTTCTATGTTAGTAATAAATTAGAATCCCTAGCTATTAAACATTGAAGTATTCGATTGATCAAATAAAGCAAAATATAAAATTTAAATGTAGAAACTATTCCATTAGTGGCTTGCCTTAAAATGTTGATTATAGTCATGCTAGAGTTACAAAGTGTAGAGGACGAGATTTTCTACCCTTAACTTTAAAGAACAAACCAACCTTCGCTCTACCTCACTTTACTGCCACTAAAGGTGAGCCAAGGGATGCAAAATTATGAAACTGAGCAAACAAGTCGTAGAGTAGCCTTTGTATAAGATTTGCCAAGTCTTTGTTTTTAGGACGAACGATGCAGAACTAGGACACCAGTTCGATGTGCTAACATCTTGTATGGATAGAGTACGGAGGCTGTACAGAGGATGTGGACACAACAATACTACTAAAATAATGATGTTGTGCTAAATAAAATAAAAAGGAATGAATTGTGAATAGTTAAAAAGAGACGAGGAAAGATAAAGGAAGCTTACAACTAGTCCACGATTGAAGCCTCCAGTAAGGTAGTCTCCTTCTGTCAATCACGAACCTGCACACTGTTGTCCTCATTTTTGAAAACCAAAAATGTGGACAACCCCTTTGAATTTTTTGTTAAAAATTATGCCTTTGCGTCTCTAATGCACACTTTCCAAGGATAAAATCTACCTTGATTAATGATCATTTGAGTATGCACTTTCATTTGGGTTTCCTTGTTAAGTTTTGGTCATTTTAATCCTTCATTTTGCATCTCTTAGTGAAATTTCAAGTTTTAGAGGTCTCAGTGCAAGTTTGGGGAACTTTTTAAGTGTATTGCAAGTAAAACTTATTCACTTGCATTCGGGTCTTTAAGACCTGATTACAAGTGGATAGGGTCTTTTAAAGTGTTTTGGTATGTGCAACCAGACTCTTAGGACCCGATTGCATATAAAGCTCTTTTCTTTTATTAAATCATAAGTCACTTGTAGTCGGGTTTCAAACCCCTGATTACAAGTTATTTCATAAAGATGAAAGCTTTAATATATTTTAAACACTTGTAATAGGAGGAAAATGGCCCGACTTCAAGTGCTTTGAGAGCTTAAAAACAAATATCGTTCTTCTTCGTATTTGCATCAATCCTCAAATAGTCCGATTCCCATGTTCTTTGTCTACATTTTTGAAGATATCCAATTAATTTATTAAGTCTTTGAGTCCAAGAAGGAGTAGTTTTCCTCTAAATTGCCTTATTTAGTTCCTTGCAAGGGTTTCAAAGTTCCATTCAATACTTCAAGATTGTGTTAGCATTTTAGTTGTCACTTTCAAGGGTTTTCTTTTGTAGATATTTCTTTTTATTTTTATTTTGTTATGGTTCTTGTTCATGCTTTTGTAAGATATATTGAAGAGGAAGTCACTCTTACTCATACCCATTCTTTCATTGTTCGTCATATTTGTATGTGTCGTTGGCTATATTGTAAGCTTGCATTTTATCTTGTGCATTCGGGTCTTGGTGTCTCTCATGTGTTGCATTCACATTCCATCTCATATGTCCCTTTGCATTCTCATTTGTATAGAGATTATGCTTTGTCAAAATTGTATCACTGCTATATGCATCTTGTGCTTTCAATATTGATCTTCCCTTAATGCTTATAGTCGGGTTTTACCAAGCTTGTTACAAGGTGGTTACAAGTCAAGCAACTAAGATGCATATTGTGCATCGATTGCAAGTCTTAGTTTGCACCTTTGAATGGTTTTTGGTAGAGTCATTTGTAGATTGAATCATAGCTTCCTATCCATTTCATGTGCTTTTAAAGTTGAATCAAGTTTGTCCCTATGGAAAGATGAAAATACGCTTGCAATCAGGCCCTCAAGACCAAATTGCACATTTGTTATTTCCTTAGAGTTAACTTTAATACTTGTAGTCAAGTCTTTGTAACTTGATTACAAGTGTTTTTGGTCATTACATTCAAGATGCTAATAGGATTTTCATTTCATGATTGCAAGACAAGTCATTCCCCAAAATGCCTAAGTGCAATCGTGTCTTCTTTTATCAAGTGCAAGTCTTTAAGTAAAAAAAGGAATTATACTTGTAGTTGGGTTTTAGAGGCTCAACTACAATTATACCTTTTGCATATTAATCCCCCATAAAACTCTTGTTGCAAAGGTGAACTATTGAATTCCATGTGTTTGGAAAATACTACCCACTTGCAATCAGGTCTCCAAGACCTAACTACAAGTATAAAGCACATTGTTTTACTCTTCTTTCATACTTGTAATCGGGTCTCTAAGACCCAACTGTAAGAGTAAAATTTTTCATTACCCCTTAAATTGGTGATTTCATTTCATTTGGAGTCATATCCCTCCATGCCAAGATGATTTCCAAGACGTCATGCTGCATATTAGCCACTTGTAATCAAGATTCCAAGACCTAATTACAAGTATTCATCATCATTTGCTTTCAAACCTTACCATTCCACTTGCAATTGGGTCTTGGAGACTCGATTACAAGTGTGAATTGTGAAAGATTTTCCACTTTCAGTCACCCCCATGAGATCCGATTTTCCTTCCCATCGCTATCCAAGGTCATCCATAAAGAATCTTTGAGTCAGTGCAAGTTGTTTCATGATAAAATCCTTACCAAGTTGTGATGTGAGCATTGATTTTCAATTTTTGAAGACTATGGAATCCCTTATTGTTGTTGAAGATGTTCTTACCCTCTTAAGTTTTCATCACAATGTTGCAGATTCCTATTCGATGACAGAAGAGCCGACAACTCCTCCAAATAAGAAGATGAAATATAAAAATGACAAATACCAGAATGAGATTTCTCCCACTCAGGTGGTCTCTCTTATTGATGAGATCCAAGACATAAAGATCAGACACATTGACATGTCCAAGTTTCTAGAGAGAACAAAGGGCTCACCAACATATGGGATGCAATTTCTCCTGAATAACCATATTCATTTGGTCTCATCTTTCCCAATGGCTTCCCTAGAACTTGAGTTTGTACTTGCATGCACATCTCATTTTGATAAGGAGACTAGAACAATCAAAGATGGTGATGGTAATGCCATTATCAGGTTAGATGCAAAGACCATTGATAATATTTTCAAAGTCCCTGCAACTCCAATGTATGCATACATCATAATGAGGAGTTCTCTAGATCATTACAACTAGAGAAGATCTGATTGTATTAGACACATCAATGCCAAGTGGCTTAATACTCCCAAGACTAGCTTTTCTAGATGGCCCAAGTTGTATTGTTGAGACTTCATTGAAGAAGTTGGTGACATGATTACTCTTCTTAGTAGGATAATGGGTTTGAGACACTCTAACGTGTTTGAAATCTAGATGTATAAGTATATTATGATTATGAGGAAGGGGAAATCTCACATTTTTGGGGGAGAAGCCATCTTCGACAACCTATGTGAGCAGTTGTCACAAGTTCTCACTACTTTCACTTTCTATATGAATTCATACTTGGTGTATATCATAGCATCAATCAGACAATTTCTTGGTCTTTCTACTAAGGGTGACAAGTTGTCAGTGCCAGTGTGGAAGTACTATGAGCAACCAACTCTGAGGCCCAATAGGATTCATTATAGAAGGCTGAAAGATGCATTCTTTGGTCACTTCATGTGGCTTTTTGACAAGACACTAAAAAATAGAAGGGTCTATGAGGTAGCGTGGAAGAAAGTGAATAAATATGGGTGTTTGCTCTTGCAATTCCCAACTTTCACCTACATAAAAGTTGGATGTTTTGAAGGACATCCATACATGTTACCTCGGTATCCCACTGACAAGATCCTTTTGACAGAGTTAGCAAGATAGTTGATGGAAGTTCATGCAATATAAATTGCCAATCACAAGTTAAGTATCAATATTTCCTCTCATAATCCATTGCAGATTGGTCGATATTCTTTGAATGCCTCAACAAGGGCCAAGACAATGAAGACCGAACTTCAAGAAATTAAGTTGATGAAGTTCAAGGAGAGGAAAGATTTTGATTATTAAGGGATGAAAGACAAAATCAAGAGGGCCTTCACTCATGTTCATCGCCTTGAAGATATATGGGTCAATCTTTGCATTGAAGAAGATATCTGAAGGATGGACTACAATAGACTTATGCTAGAGCAGATTGTAGATCTTGATTTGACTAGGATTCCAGAAGGGATGGTAGATGATGGAAAATTCTTGATCCAGAGTACATAGAGAAAAGGGTCGCTGAAGCTCCTCACCCTTCTCCTCAGTGGTCAAAGAAGGAACATGATTCAATTCTTGATAGGTTTTAGCCCATTGTTGTAAACACCAACACTTGGTTGAAGAACAATAATCTTAATACCATAAAGATTAAATGTGGAGCAGAAGGTGATTCAGCTGGACCAGTTGGATGAAGATTTGAGGTTAGAATCAAGTCTAAAGAAGGCATTTCCTCTTCCAGCACAAGAGTCAAATTGAGGGTCAGCAGAGCTTTGGTTATTCCTCCACCAGAAGTGTCACTAAAAGGAAAGGAAAAGCTAGAAGTGCAGATATAGGTTATTGATGCTGACAATGATACTCATGAGGAGAATCCAATAGAATTAGCTCCTTCTGTAGGCTCAAATTCTCCTCATACAACCCTTCCCCAATTATCGTTGGATGCACCCATGTCTCCAATTGATACGGATGTGGATTATTTCTCTATCATTCATGTGGAACCAAGCACACCTGCGTGTGATAGAATAGAAGTACCTATTGAGACCTCTCGTGGTGTCTTAGAGAATGTCTTCAATGTGAATCACTTGTATGCCATATTGTCTATTGTTTCTTTCCTTGAGGTTGATACTTCTGCCATAGTTTTGATAAGTTCATGATAGAAGCAAGCCATGATTTGTCATCTGAATAGACACTTATTGATGTTTAGATAGAGGCTCCTCCTAGAGTGACAACTATGGTACAGGTTGAACTTGTTTCTTCTCAAACCATGGTTGCAATCTCATATGCGAACTCATTAGAACTACCCCCTTGGTTGAATTTGATCACACCTAAAAGGAAAAATTAGGAGGTCTCTCCAGACATATTTGATTTTCAACAATTCAGAAAACCTAAACCAAGGGTTAGTAAGAAGGTGAAAACAATCTCATGGGTAGTGGTTGAAAGCAGTAAAATGAAATATGTAGAAGTGGTAGAGCCTCTAGTTGAGAAACCCCCAAAATAAATGTAGTTTTTAGACTATAGGCTCATGAAGGTGAGGGTGGAACTTGGGAAACAAATACATACATGTATCATGCATGATGCCACAGATTTAGTTGCTTCATTGGTCCAAAGTTATAATGAGTTGCTAGCAAAGAAGAATGATCTCAAAGAGAAGAATTCACAACTCATCATAGTGATCCAAAAGATCACTAATTATTCAAAATAGGTTGATCCTTTAACCTCCTCCACATCTTAAGAATCTATCAGACAATTAAAGAAAGTTACTTAGAAGGCTAAGACAGTCGATTCTTGGGTAGATCAGTTGATTAATCAGAGTACTCAAGTAGTGAAGAAAGCATTGCACGTGTTGAGAAATGTAACAATAGAAAAATTGAAACTGAATAAGACCTTGGAAAATTTTAACAAGAGTCTAGTTTCAATTGAGAAAGATTCAAAGATCTGGTATGAGATGGATTGTATCAAATTAGAAATATTGTGTAACAATATGGTAATACCTGGCAGATAGAGATATACAGAATTTGATGAACTTTTGTCAAACAAGTCGTTGGTTATCAAATACCTCATTAAGGATATACAGGCTACACTTGAAATGAGTAATGAGGTGGAGCATGATTTACTCTCTAATTTTGACAAAATTCCCTACAATATTTTGAGACATAATGGAGAGTTGCTTGTAGCAGATTCAATACTTACTAGATTAGCATCAAGTCTTCCCTAGGAGCTTGAATCAGAACAGTTTACTGTGAATTCAATCCGTAAGTTTATGAATTATCAAGTGTTCTTCAATAAGATGCAAACCATACTTGAAGAACATAGGGAGGCAATAGTAAGATATTATGATGTTATTATTAAGACTATTGCAGTTTCCATGGATACAATGGATCTTGATCCGAATGAGTTGCATAAATCCATCAATAGTTTCTAGTCCCTCATGGCCAGAGATAGAAAAGAATAAAAAGTGTCTTTTGATACTTCCTTTTATGTTTAAGCATTTTGTTTTTGACAAGTTACATTTAACGTTAAGATTCATGATTGCAAGTGAACTTTCACTTGTAACCTTGTAAATTGTAATTACATGTAAACAAATTATAAGTTGGTTAGCAATAGAATTGTAATTTGAATAAGTCACAGTTAGTTAGTTAGTTGTGGAAAAATTCTTAGTTAGTTAGACTTCTCCCACATTTTTCTCTGAGCCCCTCTCCTGTATATACATGAGGGTGCTCTATGTAATTTTTATCTTTTTGGCAAGCAAGAAAACTTTGCAGAATTTTACACTCATAAAGACTTCGAGCTTTGAAGTTGTAAATTGTTTTCTCTCAAGTAATATCAAAGAGTTGGAATTTTAGACTTGGTTGGAATTTTAGACTTTGTGTTGAAGCCATACTTTGTGTTCTTTGTGTTATTTGTGTTCTTATGTCATATTGGAACATTCCTTTGTAATTGCTTGAGTTTGTGGGAAATCATTAAGAAGAGATTCAAATATCTGTAGATTTTGTGCTGCAAATATCGAAGGTGTAATTAGTTTAGTTTGTTATTAGAATTTGAGAAGAGTTGCAAGACTTTGTGCTTGTAGTATTTTCCATCTAAAGTGACTTGAAGGTGCAACATGTTTGCAGACTTTGTGCTACCATATATTGTACATTGTTCTTATTTCATCATTCTGAAAATGGTAGATAGGAATTTGGAAACTCAAGACTTTGTTCTTGTTTGTTGTTTTCCTATCCCAAAGGAGGTGACAAAATTCGTTGTGCTTTCAGGAAACTTCATTTCCTCTCTTGGTTTTATTTTAAATTGCTGCTATTATTACTTCAAAATTGTTGTTTGTTTTTTGTCAAGAGGACATAATATAATCTTTCCTGAAATAAGAGAAAAGGTTGTTGTCCCACCCATATTAGATTAGATTAGTTTTGGTTAAGTGTTAGAAAAAGAGGAGTCTTCCCTAAATTAGAAGAGTTTATACTCACGTGTTGTGGTTGAAACCACAATTTTGCACATCCTCACGGGTGTACAAAATTTTCAACCAACACACACAAGCAAGAAGGGAAAATGTTGGGGTCGTGTTAAGAGGTTTGCCTCAGTTAGACCCCCATTTTGTTGTTTCCACCTCCATGAACAACCAAGATAATAGCCACGATTGAAAGAAAAATGATAAAGAGAGAAATAGATAAACAAGATAATGAATATGCTATGTACAAGACAATGAACATGATATTATGAAACATGAATGAGAAAAGGGGAGAACTTCTCTTCAACACCTAAGAAGTTGACACTTGAAGGAGTGAAGCCAATCACCCAAAATTCCTTGAAGCTATGACAATGGTGGATAATGAACACTAAAAAAGACATGTGAGAGATGTAGAACATATGCCCATAGCTTGAGAATTTCACTAAATGATGAAGAAGTCCAAAATGTTAGGAAATAATGCTTTAAACCCACATACATTTAATCCATTTCCTACATAAACCATGAGAGAAAATCATGCATACAAGCTTATGGAATCACCATGATGCAAAGATGAAATAAACAAGCCACAAGATAACACAAGATATATCCTGGGAAAACCCCCATGAGGGAAAAACCTAGCCTCCAAAAGCATCCATACTCCATTGTATTATTCAACCATAAAGCAACATAGAGTTATAATGAATACCTTTGAATCATTAAGCCCTCCAATGCATTCTCATGTGTCCAAGAATGAATCCACACATCCCATGCCATGCTTCACAAATGCAAACCTCCAAAGGACTCAATAGAATAATAGCCCAAAACCACCAACCAACCTTAACCACTAAACATGTGTTTGCTTATATAGACAAAAGCTCACACAAAAACAACTAGTAGTAAATTAAAACCATGTGCCACAAAACCATGAGCTAACTACCCCTTTGAACCCACATTTAATATCAGGTACTAAGTTTTCTCTTTTTAAATATCTTTCCTCAATATTAAATAAATATAATATAATAATCCCAATAATACAATACAACTCATCAAGTGGCCCCAAGAATATTCCCAAGGAATCTCTACATGTTACACGTCCATGTGCAACATCAAATAAATAAAGATTACATTACATGTCCATGAGAAACTACATAACAAATAAATATTACAATTACAACATTATTATGCAACGTGTGTAGACACCTAAAATTGTCATGTCTAATTAAATAAATGTTTAATTAATTATTTTAGCCTAATTCTTCTATTAATTAAATAAATCTTTATTTATTTAATTAATTCATTTATCCTCTTCTAGCCTTATTTCTCATTTAAATAAATACTTTTATTTATTTAAATTATCCTTTTTCTTAAATTAAATAAATATCTTATTTATTTAATTGATCCCACTTCCTCTATTAATTAAACAAATCTTTATTTATTTAATTAATTCATTAACCTTTTCTACCCATGACACATGTCATTCATCTCTTAATTCCTACACTACCTACCCTTTCATTATTCTATTATTTTCTCTACCTACCCTTTAATCATAGCTGACCATTTATCTTTTACACCTCTCAATCTTATCCCTCCATTTCTTATAGAGTCTTCTATATAAGGAGATGCTTCCTTCATTATCAACCCCCTAGACATATACATTCTAATCAGGCATCCTAGCATTTGAACTTTCATATGCGATCCTACTTGCAACCACATTTCTGTTCTTTGTTGAGCTCTTGTGCACATATAAAATCTGAGAGCAAATATATCAAGCAAGATCAATAGAGATAGGAAGAATGGAGATTCAAACCCTATTGGACATGTGATGGTATAATCTTTGTGATTTCATTTGATTTGCATTGTCTTAGGTAATTTTCATATGTTATGGTGGATCTTTGTTGTTGTTAGGCTAGGGTTTTGTGGTTGAATTCATTTAGTCTCCCCATAAACCCGTTTGATTAAATTTATTTGATTAGTTGTAGGGCGTAACCCCTACCAGCTGGGAGCCTTCTGTATTTACAGAGCTAAAAGTGCCGCATGTATGGCCACACGAGCAGATGCCCTTACTAGCACCTTTTTGTTTTAGAAGCCAAAATCCTTCTAGTTGTTGGGGCAGGAGGTTGGACCTCTGGAGCAGCCCACACACATACGGTTCTTAGTAGAGATACAAAGTTCACCACAGGGAGTTTTCATGGGGACTGATGCTTGGTTGCCCCCAGAAGTGAGTGCCAAGGGTGGAACCAGTGGGGTCAAGCATCTAAGTATCCGCTCTGAATAGCGTAGCCTCATGTGGGAATCAACAACTATTGTCCTGGCTAGCCATAAGAATTGTGCTTGTCTTATTTTGAACAATCAAACATTCAAGACCAAACAACAAAACATTGTGTCTTTTGTGTCTTCAAGTGTATGCAAAAACAATTTTATATCAAACAACACACTTTTCTTTGAGTCATTTTGAGTCTAAACACTTGCAAACATCGAGTCTTCATCAAAACTATGTCCTCTTTTCATGAAAAACAGTCAAACATTCAGATTTGGTCACAACAAACAACTTCAGACATTGGAAAAATTGCACAAAATCTCCAGAAACGCGTCTGTGTCTGACAAAACCGTGTCTGTGAAGAGCAGAAACGTGTCTGTGTCTTTGAGAAAATTTGTATTTACAACATCCCAGAAATGTGTCTATGTTTGACAGAATAGCGTCTGTGTCATTTAAGTGCGTATGTGAAGTATACAGGCACGTCTGTGTTTAGAATTGAAAATCTCTTACCATCCAGCAAACAAGAGCAATCAATTTCAGAATTATTGAGCTTCCTAGGTGTCTCTCTGGGTTTTCATCTAGCATTCAGCCTATTTCTGGGTCTCACAAAGTCCATCATTACTTTACATCTTGCATTACATACACATTTGTCTAAACTTGAGTCAAAAGGTCACTTTCTTGTCGTCATCATACTTTGTCAACACACTACATACAACACCATTTTGCTAAGTGGTCCCTCATCAAGGTCTATCACCTTTGGGTCTCATTTGGTCTTACTTAGAGTCAAGGTCAACTTACCTCATCAAGATAAACTATCATCTCTTTGGAAGCCACGTCTACTCTACTACATACATATTTGGTCTTACACTTTGGACATTGCAAGTAAACCTCAAATTCATTTACATTCCATCCAACTCTTGGTCTTTCATACTCTTTCCATTTTCTTCTAGTCTCACACATCTTGGTCAATACCTAGTTCATGGTTGAAACCCGTTCCCAAAAATCTAGGAGAGAAGCTAAAGAGGCTCAAGAGTCCGCAAACATGAGTTCCTATGAGTATGACAATGATATCTTTTTCAATTCTGATCATACTACATTACCTGACATGGATGCTTATAGAAACATTCCAAATGTTGAGAACATGGACACTACAAACAACAATGATACACACAATGACAATATGGACAAATTTTCCGTACATTCAGTAGAAGTGGAAGACTCCATTATGGATCCCCATTTCAATTGATTGGTTGAGGAAATTATAAGGAGAGATAGACAATACTTCTTACAAGTGATGGCACAAAGTGCAGCCAAGATCCCTCATGATTTTGACATGTCTCAAATAATGGAAAATCGACCTTTGCAACAACCTCACCTCAACATGGATCAAAGGAGGCCTAATAGTGGAGGCAATAGAGGACCACATATGGTTCCTGAATCACCATCATCTTTGTTTCAAAAACCAGAGGTCCCATACACACATGGTCAAGCATATGATACTCACCTTCGCAGACCATTATGGAAGTCTTATGCAGAAAAATATGCTCAATCTCATACCAATGCTAAGGATCAACCACCAAAGCAATTGGATATCCAAAGACATGAGCAAAATTTGGACACAAGGAAACCCCGCGTCAAATTTGGGGGTAACACACTAGAACAAATCCATGAAATTCCGGTAGAGTATGGTATACATGGACAAAACAGATATTCCATTCCTCACCATGACTCTAAACCAAGTGGTCCATATACACAACATCACTATAGACCTCCTCCATATGAACATGTGTATGATCAATATCATCCATATATACAACATGCTCCTCCTCCACCCAGTGGTTCAGGCATGGGGTATGGTCCAAGAAGTCGGTCTCCACCTAAGAATAATTTGGAACAACAAATTAAGGACTTGCAAAAGAAAATGGAGGACATAAATACATCAAAGCCAACTTACACAATGAGAGACATATGTCCCTATCCATTTGACAAAAGCATTCAAATGCCTCTGTTTCCTACACACTTTGTGACACCTAAGTTTGATAAGTATAGAGGCAAAGGGGATCCTAAGGCACATATAAGACATTTTTTCATAGCCTGCGTTGAGGTAGCAGCAAAAGAGACATATTTGATGAGATTATTCCCACAAAGCTTAGGAGATCAAGCTATGGAATGGTTCTCCCAACTTCCACCTGGAATTAAGTCATGGGGTGATTTAGCAGAGGCATTTACCCAACATTTATCATACAACATAGAGACAGACATATCAGTCACTACTTTGTGCAATACCAAACAAAGGGATGGAGAGTCTTTTTCATTATTTTTACAAAGATGGAGGAATCTAGCCAGCAGATGCTCTTGTGAAATTCCACAAAAACAAATGGTAGAAATGTCCACCCAGAATGTTAATAGAGACATTGGTTATGACCTAAGAAAAGCTTGCTTCTCCACCTTCAAGGACGTCATTGAAAAAGGCTTAGCAACAGAGAAGGTCCTAATGGAACAAGGAGTAATTAAGATATTCAAAGAAAACAAAGAGGACTTTAAAGGAAAAGACAAGCCAAGATTTTGGAATAAAAACAAGAACACAGTCAATGATGGTGTCGTTGATGCCAATACAGTACGAACCAAAATCATTTTTTCTAGATCAAGCTCTACAAAAAATCAAGTGAATACTCAAACAACTTCCAAATCATGAAGGAAGTACACTCCATTGGGAGAACCACTAGAGTCAGTTTTCAAAAAGCTAGTGGCAAACAAAATAATAACAATTCTAGATCTACCTCCATATGAGCCAAAGGTCAAACCAAATTGGTGGAATGATGATGAGTATTGTGAATTTCATAAGAGAAAAGGTCATAAAATAGGAAATTGTCATCGACTGAAGAACATCATACAAGATCTCATTGATAGAGGTGACATTAAGATTGAAGGACACTCATCCAATCAAGAACATGAGATGTTTAAGGAACCATTCCCAAAGCATGACAAGGGAAAATCTAAAGCCACAGATGACCAAACCAACTATACCAGAGCATCTTATAACTATGATTCAACTATCAATCACATTTCGATGGACAATTATGTCTCTACCATTATCATCAAGGACAAAACGCCTGAGAATTCTACCCAAAGACCCAAGATTGTCCTAAAAGGCATTGGATCTTCTTCCAAACCTACCTTTGAATGTAATGTTACAACTCATCGAGGTAAATTCACTTTGCAAGGGGCTCCAGCTAAAAACACTGCTTCCTCATCAACCAAGCCTGAGTACGATCTTGTAGAACAGTTAGGGAAAACACCCGCGCTCATCTCCATTCTTGAGCTCTCACACATATCCCCTGCACATAAAGCCATTCTTGATAAAATCTTGAGAGACATTGTTGTTCCTACTGATCTGAATGTGGACTAGTTTCAAGCCATGATGGGATACCTTTCCATTCCACACTCCCTTATATTCACAGAAGCCGATGACACCTCCGTAAGTTAGCCACATAATGCACCTTTACACATTGAAGCCTTCCTACACAAACACCGAATAAAACGGGTCCTGATAGATGGAGGAGAACATCTAAACATTTGTAGATTGAGCACTATTAAACAATTGGGATATTCTGATAAAGCTATGAATTCTATAAATAAAATTACCATCAAGGCATATGCTGATGAAGAACATTCATCCAAAGGCACAGTCACCTTACCTCTTAGAGTTGGGCCAGTCACAAAGGATGTGATTTGTCAAGTCCTAGACCTTGATCTCACATACAATATATTACTAGGAAGTCCTTGGATTCATGAAATGAGGGCAGTCCCATCTACATATCACCAATACATTAAATTTCCTCACAATGGAATTGAAATAATTGTTAATGGAGATCCTAATCCATTCATATACTGCAATAACTTGAGACCGAAAACTGAGATGATCATTCCAAGTAATCGAGAAGCTGTTCCTTCTTCTACATACATTGATCCTGAATCATTAAAACCTTCGACATCAAAACAAGGTGAGCTTAAAGGCAAATTCTAGGACAAGGGCATGGGTGAATGCACTTTGAATCAAACCATGTACTTACAACAAGTCATGAATTCACCAAAAGAATATGGACAACCACATCCTACTAAGCGAGTATCCATCATTACACATAAATGGGATCCTACAATCTTCCAAAAATGGGGTGAAGTGGAAGAAGAAGACTTATACAAAATGCTTTACAAAGACCCTGAAAATAATATACAAGATCATATTAGCATACCTTGTGAAAAGTATGGCAAAGGGTTCAAGATCCTACAAGAATTTGGGTATGATAGCAAAAGTCCTCTAGGCTTAAGAAAAGAAGGCATCATTGAACCTTTACAACCTAAATTGACATTCAAAAAGGAACGCTCCAAAGGATTTGGTTTCATGAGTTTCAAGGTAAATACTCAAAATACAAGAGAAGCATTATAAATCAAAGCTGCCAAAATTCAACAAGAAAATCGCTATTCCACAGATTCCAATGAATGGGAATGGAATTCAGACAAGTCCTCCAGTGACTATGAACTCACTGAGACATTTAGAGAACTAGGTGAACCCACAGAAGAGGAGGAATTTTATAGAAAATTCAAAGTTGTTCAAGAAACAACCCCTGAGGATCCCACACAGTCCTTGCCTCTAGATTCTAGGTTGAAATCACATAGAATGAGGATACCTGTCCCAGAATGCGCTACTAGTGATGATAATTTGGATTCGTTCACGATCAAGACAGATGAGGAGAGTGCCAATGATGACCTCGATAACTACCTTGAAATACCTGAATATAACTGCATCTTCACTCTTAGCCCTACTAACTTCGAAGACATCAAAGGCCTTCCCCTTGTTCACCACCAACTTATTGACTAGGACCATGAAGGACCTACACAGTTCGACACATTCCAAAATGATGAAGCTTTTATTGACTATCTTGGCACACGAGATGATCTTCCCCTCGGGGACCATAAGATAGGATACACTATAGAACTCAATAGCGTGGCATATTTTGGTGAGGGTGTTGGGCCTTCCAGTCGCAAAAATATAAAAATAAAAACAAATCAAGGGTCTTATGGTGAAAATCACATTGTGGTGCTGTCTGACCCCAAAAAAGTAAAAAGAAAGGACGTATCTGAGGGCAAAAACCTCTCTGAGGTACCCGAAGATGGAAGGCTCGACATTCTCCTAGCATCATATGAGGAAAAGTCATCCATGTTGGTAGAGGAGACTATCAAAACAAACATTGGCACAGAAGAAGTTCCACACAACATATTCCTAGCTCAATCTTTGACAGAGACAAAAAGATCAAAGTTCATAAGTTTCTTCACAGAACAACAAATCAATTTTGCATGGTCATACGCTGATATGCCTGGATTGGATCCAAATTTGGTAATGCATCATTTGACAGTTAAACCAGGGGAAAAACCAGTGAAACAGAAATTAAGAAAGATGCATCCACAAGTGGCATTATTAGTCAAAGCAGAGTTGGAGAAATTATTGGATGCCGGATTCATACGCCCAATTGATTATCCTAAATGGATCTCCAACTTAGTGCCTGTTAGTAAACCAGATTGTAGCATCAGAATATGTACAGGTTTCAGTGACATCAACAAAGCTTGTCCTAAGGATGACTTTCCATTACCAAATATTGACTTGATCGTAGATCTCACAGTAGGTCATGCGATGTTATCTTTGATGGATGGATTCTCTGGTTATAATCAAATAAAAATCGCATCTGAGGATCAGCACAAAACAACATTTACTTGTCCTTGGGGAACTTTCTGCTGGAATGTTATGCCCTTTGGGCTAAAAAATGTAGGCGCTACATATCAAAGAGCCATGACTACTATCTTTCATGATCTCATGCACGTTACTGTGGAAGATTATGTTGATGACCTCTTGGGAAAATCAATAGATAGAGATACACATTTAGACATACTTTCAGTCATCTTTGATCGGTTGGAAAAATACAAAGTAAGATTAAACCCCAAGAAATGTGTCTTTGGAGTAACCTCTGGGAAGCTCCTAGGATTCATTGTCTCAAAAAGAGGAATCGAAGCTGATCCAGCAAAAGTCAAGGCCATCCTAGAGATGCAACCACCAAAGAATATCAGTCAACTTCAATCTTTGCAAGGGAGACTCCAGTCCATACGAAGATTCATAGCACAACTAGTGGATAAATGTAATCCTTTTCAGCACTTGCTACATAAAAACATCAAATTCAAATGGGATGATAATTGTCAACAAGCTTTCCAGACATAAAGATTATCTTCTGAATCCAACAGTTTTGATGCCACCAGTTCTAGATCAACCTCCATTACTATACATATCAGCTACTTCAACAGCACTAGGGGCACTCTTAGCACAACAGGTTGTTGAGGGCAAAGAGAAGGCAGTATACTGCATCAGTCGCACCTTGGTGGGATATGAGCTAAACTACACACCAATTTAGTGTGCATGTCTCGTTGTGGTCTTTGCTTCGCAGAAATTACAACATTACATGCTAACTCATAAAACTAAGTTGGTTGCAAGGATGGATCCATTGAAATATCTTCTCAATAAAGCAACGCTTACTAGGCGACTAGCCAAATGGGTGATGCTCTTGAGTGAATTCAACATTGAATATGTGGACAAAAAAGCAATAAAGGACAAGCTATCGCAGATCAGTTAGCAGATGCTCCCATGATAGATGATGTTCCTCTGACTACAGAGTTTCCAGATGAATCCATCCTAACAGTATCACACACAAAGCCTTGGCAGCTATTCTTTGACGACTCATACACACAGCATGGGGCAAGAGCTGGCATTCTCTTCATAACTCCTCAAGGGGATTCCATACCAAAATCATATCGATGATCATTTCCCTACACTAATAACATAGCAGAATATGAGGCATTAACAACTGGATTACGGATTCTAGTTCAGTGGAAGATCTAGGAACTTCATGTTTTTGGGGACTCTCAACTTATAATTCATCAAGCAACTGATAACTACCAAACAAAGGATGGGAAATTAGTGCCTTATAAAAGAATGGTGGATGACTTGAAACAACATTTCAAGAAGTTAGACTTTGAGTAGATACCAAGAGAATAGAATTGAGCTGCGGATGCCATGACTACAATTGCTTCACTAATTGATCTACCACAAAATGAGACCCGCTATGAGTTCTTGGTGGATAACCTTTTGGTTCCCTCATATGAAATCACTCCTACTGAGATGATATGTGTCATCAGTCCTGAGTCCCAATTATATGGTTCCATTTTCACATACCTTCATGACAATACCCTTCCTCCTGACCTATCCAATAACCAACATCACACTTTCATTCGCCAATCTTCTCGATACGTCATTTTAGCCGATATCCTATACCGTCGAGGTCTAGATGGCACTCTTCTTAGATGTTTAGAAAGAGATGAAGCTCAGATTGTGTTACATGAAGTACACGAAGGGATATGTGGTCCACATTCTAGTGGTCCTACCTTAGCCAAGACACTCATCAGGACTGGATATTATTGGCCTAATATGAAAAAAGACTCATATTAGTTTGTCAAGAAATGCAAGCAGTGTCAACTTCATGGAGACCTCATTCATGCACCAGCGCAAGAACTTCAACCAATTGCAACTCCTTGGCCCTTTTATCAGTGGGGACTCGAGCTCATAGGCAAGATTCACCCTCCTTCTTCCAATGGTCATAAATTCATTATCACTGTCACATAGTATTTCACAAAATGGATCGAAGTCGTGCCTCTCACACAATTCACTAGAAAACAACTTTCTACATTCATTCTCAACTATATCATTTGTCGATACAAAATCCTGTTTCCATCATCACCGATAACAGATGTCCCTTCAAAAATCAGGATGTTCGTGAACTCTGTGACCGCTTCCATATTACCCATCATTTTTCCGCACCTTATTACTCCAAGGTAACGGTCAAGCTGAGGCGTCTAATAAAAAAATCCTTAAAATCTTAAAAAAGATAGTTGACGACGTTGGCCACAATTGGCATATCCAACTTAATCCCGCACTTTGGGCTTACCGCACAAGCGTCCGCACACCTACAGGAGCTACACCCTATTCACTTGTCTACGATGCTGAAGCTATCTTGCCTATTGAGGTCGAGTTACCCTCTTTACAAGTCTCTTTGCAAAACATTATCAGTGATGAAGACTATAGGGTCTCTCGCTTACAAGAGCTTGAACTATTGGATGAACGAAGACAAACTGCTTTTAATCATCTTAAAGCTTATCAACAATGCATGAGTCACAGCTACAATCACGGTGAAAACCACTTCGGTGGTGCCCTGGGTAAGTACCATGGTGAAAACTGGGTCACCAACGCCATGTGTAGAGACATTGTTCCTCCCTCCTTCAGGATTCCATTTTCATCCTTTCACTTTGCACACACTCACAACCTATTCATCTATAATAAACTTACTCGTTCCCATCATGGCTTGTCATTGATCTATCTAAGATTAGTTAGCCATTCATAATAAACCTCCCTTTTCACCTCTTTCCATTCATAATAAATCAACTCCTATCTATGGCTAAGGCAAATCCTACATCTAGTAATGGGTGTGGAACTGAGAGCATCACATGTTCTGAGGAGTATAGTTTCTTCCAGTTTTCTTCAGTCTATCCACACACAATCCACAATAAAGCAACATTTGCATCGCCAATCCGCAATAAAGTTACGTCTTCTCCATAATAAAGTATCAGTTTCATGGATTCAGTCAATTTTAGATGACACAACAAGCAACAACAATGGGCTTCAACAAATCAAATCTTTCAACATACTCAGACAACATATGGTTCAGTGCTATCTATCCTTTTGTGAAAGTAAACATTGTGACCACAATCAAATAAGACTTATATAAGTGACAAGAGACACTAAATTTGAGGACTACAGTGAATGTTGGTGTCGAGTCTTGATTTTCTTTTGATTTTATCTTTTGGTGACACGTCTTTTAGCTTTTCCGGGATGTCTCTGACTAGAGATTTTATCTCCAGGATGTCTTTGACTAGAAAGGCGAGGATGGGGTATCGTCACCTATTTTTCTTTTGCTATTTGTGGATTGTCCCTTAGTAATGCTATGACTTGTCCAAGGATATGAGGACACTGTGAGTCTAGTGTGAACTAGGGCATTCCTTGTTTGCAACTGTCTTATCTCCATGCAAACAGGTGCAATGACTTTCTGGGTCGAACATATGCCTCGATTGTCATAACCTATTTTGCCATAATAAAGCTCAATGATGATAATGCACAAGAAGCTCTTTCACTTTCATATCTTCTTTCTTCCATCCCCCTTTCTTGATTGACCTCTATCATCCTTCTCGAGTCCGTGTAGCCTGTTGTCACATGACTGAGTATAATGACACACCAAAAAAAAAAAACATTTGCATCTCATGTAGTTGCACCTACATTATCACATATTAGTATTTCATACATGCATATAGATATCACAATTGCATCACATCCTACCCACATCACATGTTAGCACATCTTACATTTTTATCATGTAAATAGTTATTTGCATTATCATATTCATACATGCACATTGGCATAACATATTAAAAACACAAAAGAACAAAAATATTGCATTCCATCACGTACATATTTGCATCCATATCATAAGCATCACATAGGAACATCTCATCACATAGGTACACATGCATATAGCTACCACAAAGATGAATCATCTCATATATATAATCATAAGTGTCGTGATACAATGATGTCAAAATCATATGGCTACAATCACCCGAAGGTGTCTACATCATCATACAAAATGGTACAATAACTGATATATAGGGAGCCCTCTACGGCTATGATGAACTCCCTCCCTCGGAGTCGCCTGGCCTCGATGGAGTCTGAGCCCTGGAAGGACCCGCCCCGGGATCATCTCTCCTGCCCCCCCTATCTGGTGGTGGTGGAGGACCCATAACCCCACCGCTAGATGCCTGTCTCCTATGACTCCCTCCTGTGGTCGTCGTTGTCCGTGATGGTCTGCGGAAGCTCCTAGCCCACTGCTCTAGTGGCACTGCACCGTAGTATAGGTCTCGCCAATAACCTATCTCCTCCCCTACCCACAGAACATAGGCATATCCAACCCCTATGTCCTCTGTCGCCCGCCTCCCAACCCTCAGTGCTATCTCAGCCTTAGTGTAACACTGGATAGCCTGATCTCGCTCCCGCTCAGTGTCCCTGAGCTGTCTCCCGAGTCGATCCCTCTCCCTCTCTAGCTCCTGGATCTCATATGCCTGTCCTTGGCAGATCTCCCTCAGCTCTAATAGCTCATCCTCCTCCTCCTCAGCCCCTTGTACTGGTGGCTGTACCTGTGCCTATACCTGTGGCTGCCCCTGCCCCTGTCCTCGTCCCTGTACCTATCCCTACACCTGTCTGGGACCCTGTGCTACTGACACCTGTAATGGCAACCCACCGCGACCCCTCACCACCCAAGCCTGTCTCTCCTCTCCACCCTCTCTCTGTGGAGCCACTCTCCTCTCTCCTACTGCACCCCACCTCCTCTGTTGGCCTCTACAACTAGCATCTGCATCCTCATCCTCATCCTCTCTGCCATCTCCATATATCAGCTCTCCTGGATCTGTCAGGTGTGGAAATGGATGCTCAGCCCAATATGCAGTATACTCTTCATCCATCCCTGCATCCTCGATCTTTGGCCACATATCCCACGGCAAGGGAATCATCTCTACTAGCTGCATCATAGCCTGATCATATGATAACAAGGGCCCGAAATGTGCCTGATCTCGTACTATCCATGCATACATACCGGAACCCCGTGCCATCCGCTGGATCCTGCCAAGCTGCCTACCCACTCTGTCAACCAACTGCCTCTCCAGTACATAGGCGGTCCGCCTAATCAAATACCTACTCCTGAAAGTATACGACAGCTCAACTGCATCATCCTCCCACTCCTCACACTCTCGGTATGGCCTCCATATCACAGTGTCGATCTCATCAAGGACTCGACGCCAGTACTCCAACCTGCCAATCCGTGGCTGTGATGTAATCATATGATACAAGTGCACAAAGCTGCGTCCATGGCCCCTGCCTCTGAAATGAATCGGTCGTGTCACTGGCAGATGCTCATAAGCCCACACCTGTAACAATGTCACTCCACAGTCCAATCCTATGGATCCATGGTATACAAACTAATGGAGCTCATAATACAAATGCGCCAACACACATGGTCCCCAGGCATGTCTGGTATGCTGTGTCACAAGTGTCTCCAATGTACTCCCCCAGCCCACAGCCAAACCTCATGTCGCCCTATCTGGACACAGGAACCCACTGATAACTCCTACTAGTGCCAATCCAGTCTATGTCATCGTGTCCCATGCCACGTGTCCTGCCCTCATCTCCAATCCTGGATCCTGGAACACTCATCTCAGGGCATCCCTGTCTCTGTCTCGATCGTAGGGTACTAACTCCCCATCGATCGGTATCCTCAGTATCTTGTAAACATCCTCTAAGGTGACTATCATCTCACCCAACGACAAATGGAATGTGCATGTCTCAGAGTGCCATCTCTCAGCTAAAGCAGTCAACAACCCCATGTTCGTCCGAAACTCAGGCACATATAGAATGTGGCGCAAGCCCATAGCCTCAATCACTACTCTATCCTCAATTGTCAGCTCTGCTCGCAAACTCTGAGTCGATGGGAATCTCTCTCGTGACTCCAGCATAGGTAGATACTCCTGTAGTCAAGCAAATCAATCATGTCAGTCATAGTGGCATTCCCTGTTCATCACAAAATGTTGCTTTCTATCCTAGTGCTTCCATTTATCATATGGTGCTCTATCTTAGTGACACTCCTTGTTCATCACAAAGTGTTGTCGTTTATCCTAGTGACACTCACTGTTCATCACAAAGTGTTGTTGTTTATCCTAGTGGTACTCCCTGTTCATCACAAAGTACTACATGTTTTTGCACTCCCTGTTCATCACAAAGTGCTGCTCATATATTGCACTCCCTGTTCATCACAAAGTGTTTCTCATATTAGTACTCCTTGTTCATCACAAATTACTATATCTTGGTACTCACTGATCATCACAAAGTGCCTCGATCTATCCTAGTCTTCCTTAGAGGATTTGCTTGAGTGTATCCTCTCAGCAGCTTATCCAATCGACAACGTATGTTCATCACAAAACTGCCGATTTGGCCTAGAAGACATAAACGCATCTTCATGACATAAACGCGCTTACATATTGCATATATGCGCCTGAAAAACACAGATGCACCTGAAATACACAGACGTGCCTCTGCTTTGCATAGATGTGCCTACTTTGCACAGATGCACCCACATAGCACAAATGCGCCTGCACAACACAGACGCGCTCGAATTTGACATAGACACCTAGCCAACCTAGACGTGCCTGGCACCAACATAGACGCGCTTGGGCATTTTTTGACATTTTTGACATTACCTAAAGCACATTTATTGCACTACCTAACATGCATTTATGACAACAATTATTGCGACAAAGTACAAGGAGGTTTTGTGGTACTCACCGACTCTCCTGCATCTGCTGGCCTATGAAATCAGTGAACGCGATCGAATCTATGCATCATTGCCATTGCTGCTAACTATTGTTGCTCTATTCTCTCTCTGCACTCTGATCTCTTGAAGGTGTGGATGACAATGAGGATGTATTCCCCTCGTAGTCTATTTATAGACTACCCTAGCCCTCGTCTCCCGAGTCAGTCTTCATTATCCCATGACTTTGTCACTCTATCCTATCCGGTCAGTCCATTCTAGCCTTTCTTTCTTATCGAGAGATTGTCTGTGATCTTTTCAGACATTTTCATCCAATCTCTCGAGGGGGCATATCATTCCCATCTTGGGGTAACTTTGTATCAGTTTATCTTATCTTCTTTGAAACAACGCGACAAGCTGCATTGTCTCAAAGAGGGGCAAAATGTAGACACCTAAAATTGTCATGTCTAATTAAATAAATATCTTTATTTATTTAATTATTTTAGCCTAATTCTTCTATTAATTAAATAAATCTTTATTTATTTAATTAATTAATTTATCTTCTTCTAGCCTTATTTCTCATTTAAATAAATACTTTTATTTATTTAAATTATCCTTTTTCTTAAATTAAATAAATATCTTATTTATTTAATTGATCCCACTTCCTCTATTTATTAAATAAATCTTTATTTATTTAATTAATTCATTAACCTTTTCTACCCATGACACATGTCATTCATCTCTTAATTCCTACACTACCTACCCTTCCATTATTTTATTATTTTCTCTACCTACACTTTAATCATAGCCGACCATTTATCTTTTACACCTCTCAATCTTATCCCTCCATTTCTTATAGTGTCTTCTATATAAGGAGATGTTTCCTTCATTATCAACCCCTTGGACATATACATTCTAATCAAGCATCCTAGCATTTGAACTTTCATATGCGATCCTACTTGCAACCACATTTTCGTTCTTTGTTGAGCTCTTGTGCACATATAAAATCTGAGAGCAAATATATCAAGCAAGATCAATGGAAATAGGAAGAATGAAGATTCAAACCCTATTGGACATGTGATGGTATAATCTTTGTGATTTCATTTGATTTGCATTATCTTAGGTAATCTTCATATGTTATGGTGGATCTTTGTTGTTGTTAGGCTAGGGTTTTGTGGTTGATTTCATTTAGTCTTTGAATATTGTTGTTATCCATTTTCATCATATACAATGTGCACAACACCTATTTTTCCAATACAAAAATAATCTCAAATGCATGAGATATAAACCCCCAGGAAGAATCCTGCCACAATGGCCATGGACAAAGGCATTATGAACTTTTCCAGGCATAGGCATAATGCTCAAATGACCACCTATGGATTGACATATTTGCAGGAGGTGAGCACGACATGTGAATTGTCTTCATGATGCACTAGTGTCCATAAGTCAAATGATCAACATGGTCAAGAAGAGGCCAGATTCTAAGCTAACAAGGCAATCCATGTGGACAAAAGGACAAGGAGACAAAGAATGTTTCCCATCAACTTAATGAGAGGCTCCTATGTGATGTGGAATTACACGGGGTGAAATTTATAATGTTACATTTTGCCCCCACTTTAGTGAGCATATCTTTATCGAGAGATGTGAAGATAAAGTAGAGAGATGTTACCGAGATTGTAAAGGAAAACATAATTTGCTCAGAATAAAGTTGCCCCTAGTGAGGTAAACTTAAAATTGTGTTAGATTTTGCTAAGAAGTTTCATCACAAACATTTTAGCTGTAGAGAAACACGTTAGACAAAATAGTTATCAAACATAGAACAAATAAGATAGCATAATAGAAATAATCCTCGCTTAATGGAGGAAAACCCCTTATTATGAAAGATACAAGATAGAAGTTGTTGAGATAAAAAAGCATGTCATCGGTATGGGTAGAAAAGTGTGTTATGCTAGATAGCCATATGATAGGGTGATGATTCACAAGATTTAACTAGTGGGTAAGTGCACAAAGATGGTGGTAAAAAATGGGGGTATAAGTGGACACTTTTTTTTCTAAAATCGGGTGAATCTGAACTTGGAGGCAAATTTTGAAAGTCATCCACTCAAGATATAAAGATAATCAAAGAACAAATATTGTAGTACTCTGAATCTAGTTTCCAAACTACTAAACTTTCTCAAAACTGGATAAGATTAAGGGGGTCAAATCCTTTGCGCACAAAAAAATGACCTTGATTTTTTCTGAAAAACATAACATAGTGTTTGACGTGCGCATCAAAAAAGTCATAGTTAGATTTAGTATTTTGACAAATCCTTTGGAAGAAAGATATTTAAGAGTGAGCACTAGAAGATGTGTATTTGTTTGTAATTTTTTGTTGAGTATTTTTTTTTATGATTTTTCCAATCGAGCACATCCTAAAAATTTAGGTCGTGCGCGAAGCATAAGTTACACTAAACAAATCGAAAATATAATTTTTTTTTTAAATTGTAAAGAATCAAGTGCACTAGAATTATATATAATTTTTTTAAAAATTTGGATAAGTATATCAAAATTTATTCAAAAAATGGTGCACCTATGTCTGTGAGAACTATGGAGACACTGGTAAAAGAAATTCAATAATAATATGTTATTGTTGTTCAAATTGAAAAAAAATTATATGGTTAGAAAGCTTAGAAGATGGGTGAAAATATGGTGGCAATTTTAGAAATACCCACTTGACGAAGTGTAAACCTGATGATGACAAAGTTGATAAACCAAGTTGATAAAATAAAACATGTCAAAAATGAGAGAAATGGAGGGAAATCAAAATTATAAACCATAGCTTTGTCATCCAGACCTATTTCCAAGCCTAAACAGTCAAAAGCGCGTACGAGGTACTTATGGTGTAACCAGTGCGTATACGCTCTTTTTACTATAAACAGCGCGTACGCGCTATTGTATAATGTGATATTCTATATATAATATATGTATAATAGGATATTATATATATAATATGTGTATATACATATAATATATTATATTTATATATATATGTATATATATATATATATATAATATATTAAGTATATATATACACATGTAAGTGTATTGTCTCCCCCCCCTCTCTCTCTCTCTCTCCCTTCCTCCATACCCCATCCCTCCCTCTCTCCCCTTATCCCTTCCTCCATACCCCATCCCTCTCTCTCTCTCTCTCACTCTCTCCCTTTCTCCCTTCCTCCATACCCCATCCTTCCCTCTCTCCCCTTATCCCTTCCTCCATACCCCATCCCTCTCTCCCTCTCTCTCTCTCTCTCTCGCTCGCTCTCTCCCCTTATCCCATCCATCTTTCTCTTCTTCTCTCCCTCCCTCCCTCCATACCCCACTGCAACTGTGTCTGCACTTCTATAGAAGTAAGTGAATTTATTTCTTTTCTGCAACTTCCTCTCTAATTTTTATCATGTATGCTCTCCTAAGAAAATTGACTGATGGATTTATGTGTGTATATTGAATAGGAGGAATAGGGTTTGAAATTGAACCATAGGTGTATTACTGTGACAAACAAGGAAACCTGCAACAATATTCTTCTCGAATGTGTTTTTAATGAGAAGAGTAGATGTGAAAAATAGTGTCAACAAAGCAACATGATGAGTCAGAGTACCTGCAATATGTTTTTCAGAAGGAAACAATAGGTAGGAAGAGAAAGAGGGAGAGTAACACACATGATGTCCTGGATAATGATAATGGTGGGTATGTGAGAGTTCCCATGTTGTTACACAATGCCTGTCACCTAAAGAAATTAAAGTTTGTTGTATGCATGGCAGTGGTAGTATAAGATGATCATCACTTGTCAAACAACTTGGAACGGTACATACCCATGAAAGAAATCAAGTGTGTAATTCCTATATTTTCAATCGAGACCAGTCTTATAACCTTGCAAATTTAATAGCATCATATGTTTTAGAACTTAGGCAATACTTTTAGAGTTAGGTCAAGCTCTTACACTTGCTTTTTAGCGAAGCCTCGTTGTTTGTTCACTTGGAGTCTCATTGACTAATGGATTTGTGTGTGTATATTGAATAGGAGGAATAGGGTTTGAAATTGAGCCACGAGTGTATTACCGTGACAAATAAGGAAACCTGCAGCAATATTCTTCTCGTACATGTTTTTAATGAGTAGAGAAGATGTGGAAAATAGTGTCAACAAAGCAACATAATGAGTCAGAGTACCTGCAATATGTTTTTCAGATGGAAACAATAGGTAGGAAGAGAAAGAGAGAGAGTGACATAGATGATGTCCTGGAGAATGATAGTGGTGGGTATGTGAGAGTTCCCATGTTGTTACACAACGCCTGTCACCTAAAGA